>NW_020861607.1:118990-196136 GCF_003713205.1 Coffea eugenioides
AAGTGACTAAGGAACCTTTCCTTTGATCTTGATAATGTTCAATTAGTGATTGGTGGTGGTTGAATAAGTGATTTTATGGTTGATTTCCTGATTTTGGTTGAAAATGATGAAGTTTTATTATTTTTGGGGATTTTTCTGTTTTCATATGGATATGATTGTGTGGCTATATATGATGATTGGAAATGATGTTTAAGGACTCTATGAGGTGGAAAAAGTGATTAATTGCAATCAATTTCTGTTTTGGAAGAAATTTCAGAAAATCAGGGTTTTGTGATGAACATTCTGTCCGAATTTTTAGGTCCTAGATATAGGCCGAATTGGTCTTTTCTTAAAACATGAAAGTTGTAGGGAATGACATTTTAAAGGTGCCTACAAAATTTCAGGTCAATCGGAGCAGTGTGGAATGAGAAAAGTCGAAATTACTATTGCTGTTCTGGTTTTACCCGAACTTGAGAAGTGCGTCTGTAATTGGTTGTTTTGGCTGGAATTGCTTCCGAATTAGTTGTTGAGGCCTTCTGATGAAATTTATCCCTGTTTATTAGCTTTCAGATGGTTTTGGAATTTCTGGATTTGGATTTGGAGAGCCTGAGTTATGATGTTTCCTCTAGAATGCGTTTTGTGAATCTGTTTTTGTGATTCTGGTGTGGTATCTTGCATTTTTGACCTGGTTACACTCGAAACTGGGTTGAGTGACCTTCTGCAATATTGAACCCTATCTCTTAGCTTCGAAACGGTGGATCTTTCACCTTCATCCGACAATCGTAGTGCCTTTGGTACCATTACCGCAAAATGACGTCAAAACCTGTTTTTCTGATTTTGAGCTTAACTTTCATTTCCGGACTTTTTCCTAAGCTTGACTTTGTCTTTGTACTACTTGGAGCTTGCTGAAATGACTATTGATGAACTTGTTTGTTGTGTGTGGTACGCTTTGGACTGGCTGAGGAATAATGAAGCCTTGATGGCTGGAAAATGTAAAAGAAATTTTGGGAAATGGCTGTCGCGAAATTTTGAATGGGGCTTTGGATTGCTTTGCGTTTGTGGCGTAGGGCTTTGAGCTTGAGTGAAAGTAATGCAATATGATGGATGGTTTTCTGAGCCATGGAGGTGAGTGACCCTAAACTATTTCCAAAGTACTTGTGAAATGTTTCTTGCATTAATTATTCGATTGCATATCATGCGTGCTTGCATGTGAATTCATGACATGATTTGGCTTCAATGAGTTCTGGGAAAGTCTTGTGCTGGACACCAACGTCTCCACCTTGTTTATGGTTCATGTTCATTGTTATCTGGAGCACCGATGTTGCTCCCACTTTCATGAGTTCGTGAGTTAATGTTAAATGAAATATTTGAGCGTTGGGTGTTCAAGTGCTATGATTTCACCGGCTCACGAGAGCATTAAACGTACATTTGATCTCTGAATCATGACATCATCGAAATGATCGAAATGCAACATTGTGAAATATATTTGTTTAATGATTTTCCTGGTTACTCGCCTGAGGCTCTAGCTCACGTCCAAAAATATTTTATTCCCCTCCACAGGGCTCAAAGGCGAAGGAAGGACTATATAGTACTTGTGCACGGGGTATTGGATGGCCTATGTTTTGTAACAAATTTTGGATTTGGAATTATTTTTATGTATTTGCGGATAGTTCCCGCTGCATTTGTGACATGTAATTATTGGAAGACGGATGTGTATTCTGTGGACACAGTTGATGTATATTTGATTTTTTATATTGTAATTTAAATTGAGGACTGTAGTGAACGACTGAGTCCACGGCCGTAGAGCTGGGCAGGCGGTCCCGCCGAACCCTCTTGGTTGCGCGCTTAGGGGGAGGTGGGGATGTCAACAATCTGGGTGTCAAATCTCTATCATAATGTAAATGTAGTCTTGAATCTCAGCTTCGAAATGGTATAAAGTGCGTCGAAATCCGAGTTCCGTAGCTTCCGTTATGACCAAAACAAGATTGATCGTCAGAACTGCCTTGTATCTGGACAGTTCTGACGGGTACTTTGGCACTCAATTTTCGTTCTGTTCTGAGTGGATTCAGGTCTTGGCCAAAACATCAAAGTTTTAGCCTTATGTCTCATCTTTCTAATGCCTTTGGAATTTCCTGATTTGGACTTGTGAGCTAGAAGTTATGGTCCAGTAAACAGACCCTGACTGTCATTCAAAATGCAAACTTCTGGTACCGTTTTCCATGATTTCGACTTGTGTTGATTCCGATCTAGTTCAAGGTGTCTTCATGAGAATTGTAGACCTTCCTCATAGCTTAGAAATGGTGTCTCGCTCACCTTGATCCGATATTCCTAGCTTAACTTTTGATCAAAACGGTTTGAGATGGCCGATTTGACCGTTTCCGTTTGCCGTTCCGCGCGAGCGCGTGTGCCGATTTTTGCCGTTTTGCTTGTTTTGGATCTGTTAGTAGCCGTTTGTGATATTATGTGATAAAATTTTCTATTTCAGATAGTGGTGAGCTAGGCGGTGCCGGTGGGGCCCACTACTAGCGAACACGCGCGAAGCGATTTTGCTTTAAGTACTACTTTTGGTATTTTGAGTAAGTATTCAGGCCGCTCTTGTGTGTTCGTTGCTTATGTGTTTCGATTTGTATGAAGAGGATACCTAGGCGAGGGTGTACTTTATCGCACTCGACCTAGACCCTCATTTGCGCATATCTGTACATGGCTTGTGTATATAAGCACTTTTGGAACTAAAACCCTTGAGCTTGTGGCTCAGGGTAACTTTTGAATAATTTTGTGCAATTTGTGAGTTTGGGGCTGATCTCAATACCTCGAGGGACTATTCGAGCCGGTTAGGGCTTGGTCGAAGTCAGTCCAACTTGGATTGAGGTCACCAAGTTTGTGAATCCGGTTCACTGAGTTATGAACCAAGTTTGTGACCCGAGCTTGTGACTCAAGCTCAAGTTTGTGATTTCGTTCGCCCGGGCAAGTTTGTGAGGTGACTGGCCAGTGAGGGTGATAAGGTGTCCGGTGGGTGTACAAGTGAAGTTCTACGGACCTTATTTATGGTCGACGGAGTGTCGACAGGAGACCACGCATGGCAAATGACTTGGCTTTGGAGCCATATGTATCCTTTTCATGTGATGTTATTTTTCTGCTTTTGCTTTACTCCTGCTGTGTAAATGTGGTTACGTGAAATTTACGTTTTTACCCCTGTTTACTTACTAAGCTTCTAGCTTACCCCGTTTCCTTTGTTTTCCTTAGCAGGGGACGACGCGGGGAACTTTGGGACTCTGCCGTTAGTATAGTTAGGTCTCGTTTGTAATAGTTGGACAGTTAGGATGTTTGTTTTTGTTTTGGTGGTTTGTATAAGGACCCTCCTTAGGGTCTACCTTCTACTGGTTGTTGTCATAGTATATTAGAGAGGTTTGACTTGATGCTTTTGAAGATGTAAATAGAACTTTTGGTGGTTGTATATATTATACACAGTTCTTTTGGTTTAATATCGTTTTATTAGTTTTGTGTTTCGAGTCCTGGCGCGAGCTAGGCAGGCGTCCCGCCGATACCCTAGGGTTCGCCCTTGGGAGAAGCGGGGGCGTCACACCGCCACCCTCTATTTCCAAACCCCAGCCGCTGTCTAGCCTCTCTCGATTTTTCTAGCTTTCTTATCCTGAACCCTAGCCGCCCTCAGCTTTTCCTTAGCTTTTCCTAGCTTTTTTTTTTGTTCCTGTCTTTTTTGTTCCTCCCTTTGGCTTGCGGTTGTTTTGCATTTTAAAGGCACCTCAAAAGACTAAACCTAATATGAAAGGCCAAGATTTCAAATCCCAAAGTAGGCTTATGTGTCTTATTCTTGTCCCTTTGATTGGCTTTTTCTTTTTTTCCTTTTTTTCAAAAATTTAGTGTAAAAAACTCTTAATTCAATTAAAGTAAGACAAGAGACACGAATCAAAACAAAAATAAAATCAAATAAAATAAAAACCTAAAATCGAAACAAATAAAATAAAAATTAAATTAATTAAATGAATAAAGTTTGAAATCAAAATTTGGTGTCTACAATACATTCTAAATACAGATAAGAAAACACTAAAGTAGACCACTAAAAGCAAGCATATATACTCCAAAAAACATGACTTCTATTTTAAGTTCAAAATAGAAGTCATCTCTAAGAAAGCCCCACAAGCATCTTGATATGATAAAAAGGAATCAATCCAAGAAAATGATTAAGAAATGTAGGCCACTAACTCTCACTCCTCCTCGGCTATTTGCCCCTTCTCACTGACATAGATACCATCAAGGAACTTCCGGATATCTTTGTTCTTCACATGGCATTTCTATCCACACTAAGAAAAGGTTGTATATTAGCTATTCAGCCAGATGAACTACATTTTAAAGACAAGTGACAAGGAACAAAACTTGTAGATTCAAATATCATAAATATGGCACAGAGTGTCTCTTACTTGGTTTATCAGGGCAGCAGATCGGGAAACAAGCTCAATGTCATTGCCATCCAACACCAATTCGTCCTTAACCTTCTCAGACTAGATAACAGTGACTTCTTCAAGCATATCCACCTTCCTCATCTGATGCAGAAAACATCACACATTACAAAATGTTTCCCTATCAGAAAACATCACATATTTTTTTGGTTCTGATCTAACATTTAAGGGACTAACTACAAGTAATTAATTATAATTCATGACTAACATATGAAAACAAATAGAGTATATCGCTCAAATATTGCAATTTGACTTCGAAATCAATTCTCATGCTTTCTTGACAAATCCAACACGGTTAGTTTATCTTCCATTTTAGAGATAATTTCAGAAATCTCTCTTTAAGGTTTCTAACAACTCTCTTTAAGTTTTATTAAACTTACATTATACGTAAGAAAGATATATGTATATGTATAATCCTCTCTGTCTCTGTCTCTGTCTCCGTCTGCTGTGATTTCAGCAACGGACTTTTGTGCATACCAAACACATAACTAAACTTACAACCAATTTATTAGCCAACTCCTGACTTTGACTGGCTAATAAATTAAATTAAAGAGTTCCAATGGTAGCAGCAATCAGTTGAATTGAAGCTGTCACAAAATGATCGAAGCAGGTTTTGATAACTACCCCTTCCATAACTAAAGGAAAAATATCCAAGAGCCTACCAATACCTTACTAACACTTGTACAAATAGCCACTTAACAAGACTACAAAAGAGTCCTTGCCTTGATATCAGAGGCCTATCTCTTTCTTTATTTTAATGCCTTCTCTCTGTCAAACATTGTCTTAATTGCAACATTCTTTCCCTACATTTCTTATCCACTTCCATTTGATAACAAATTTAATTCGTGATCATGTCATTGTCATGCATCATCATTGTAGGAAGACCTTTCATATATTGGCTTTAATTCTTCTTTTAAGCCTATAGATTATCGCTGAAACGAATAGAAAAATACCTTGTCCGCTGCTAGATGTTAGGAGTACATAATATAGATGCTGACTTCCCAATGGCTTCTCGTCACTCATCAGGATAACATTAACAAACTACCACTAAGGACCGACGTTGTCTTAGTCGTGTGCACTTTGGAATCTTTTACAGCATCAATACTATCTTCTACTTTGGAATCTTTTTTCAGATGCCAACACCACCAGCATCCACTCCTCAACCACCGGAACTTCTGCAGCAACCACCACCATCATCCTTTCCTCCTATGCCAACAACCACAGCTTCCACCGCCTCATCGTCCGTCGTTGTTCCACCACCCATCACTGCCACCACCTCCATCTCTTCACTCCCTTCCACAACCACATCACCTCCTCTACCTTCTTTACCTTCTCCTTCCCAAAACCCTCAACCCTCAACATCCACCCTCAACCCCCAAATCACCAATTGACACAAAAATAATTACCCAAAAAGAACTCAAAATCAGACAAAAGTAAACAAAATGAAATTAGAGAAAAATTGGTGGATGGTTTACCAAGGCGAGAGTGCTGGTGCCAGAGTAGGGTCCAGGAGGAGGCGACATTTGCCGCTGATCGCTGAAATCCAAGAAAGAATAAGTGCAGATGCTGCGAATACCGCCCTAAATCTAAGGTATCTCTCAGACTCAGAGCCCTAATTTTCGTCGGACACCAGTTTGGATATTAGAAATGTTGGGGAGATCGGCCAGGGCTTCCCCTAGCTTCTGCATTATTCAGTAAGACAGAGGACAGGAGAGTGGCCGAGAGAGGCGGAGGGCATAAATTGGTAAGAAAATTCTGCGAGGAAAGCAAAATTTTGGCCAAGAGTTTTGAGAGAGAGTTTGCCGAGAGAGAGAGAGAGAGAGTTTGTGAGAGAGATAAGAAGAAGCAAAATTTCACGAGGAGGCAAAATGAAGTTTTGAGATTTCACTTAAGTGTTTTGGCAAAGAATCTTCCGCCAAAATTAAACCACGTCGTTTTGTGTTTTAATTTTTCTTGATGTATCTCACATTTTCACAAGTGTTATGATAGAGAGCCTAAAGATACATTATTATTTTTATATCAGATAAAATAAAATAAATTAGAGCATATATTATTAAGTTGTTAATAAGTGTCATAATAGAAATGCTATAATGACATAAACCAGTAAGTGTCTTTATAGACATGTCAGAAAAGGCCATTTTTGTTGTAGTGATCCTTTTTCTATTTTGGATAGTTTGACACAGAATCTGGACTTGCAGTTTTCGACTCTAGGAGGTGATGGCAGCAGATCTGTGGGATCTTCTGTGAGGATTCATGTTTTTATTTTTAAAATAATTATTTTTATAATTATTTATCCTAAAATTAGTTAATTATATTATCGTTACATGAATTGCTTTTAAATTTCGCTTTATCGCGGGCGAATCGGAAGTTCGCGCATTTCGCATTGAAACGACTAAGTGGAGATTTGAGAAATTTATATTAGACTACGAAGAGTGAATAATGATAGTGTTAAAGGAATTACATTTGAGGATTAGTGCACAAGTGAAACAAACAAGAGAAAAAAGTGGTAGTACGGGACACTATTCGCGTACTATTCAAAGTTGACCTTGGACACTTTTTTGCACCTTTTTCCCTACAATCTTCCAAGGGAAGATTCACAACACAAACCCTTCTCTCTCTCCCCTCTCTTGGTCGGCCGAACAGCAAAGGAAAAGAAGAGAAGAAAGCACTCTTCATTTCACACCATTTTTGCTTCCATTTCCCTCGCAAATCTTCACCCAACTCACATACTACTTGGAGGTTTGTACTAGGTTGGAGAAAGACATCATCTAGTGGAGTTTCTTGGAGGTTTTGTGGTGAGAAATTTTTGGTTTCCTCAAGGGTTCAAGAGGTATCTTCCATCTCCTTCATATCTTTCCATTTTCTTCAAGAATGAAGCTTAGATTGCATGGGTTTGCAACCCTAAGCAAGAAATACGTAGACGACTTGAGAAAAATCATTTATGTTGCTTTAACCACTAAGCTAGCGGTGTTGAGGTGGATTATAGGTAGCTGCCTTGAGGATTAAAGTGCTTGATTGTTGTGTTTATGTGTTAAATGAGTGGAACTACGGTTAGAAATGGAGAGAAAATTGAGAAATGGGTGAGACTAGAGCTGGCCGAAATTCTGTCCATTGTTGCTCTGTTTTAATTCAAATTTTTGGTGTTTGTATGGCTGTGAAATTGATGGATATATGTGGCATATCGTGTGTACAAAGTGTCTTCAAAAAATCATTTTAATTGGTTGCTCAAAACTAAGGTTTCCGAAAGTGGAAGAAATCTGAAAATGGTGTTTAGGAGAGCCGAACAGTAGTTGTTTGCCTGAACATATCTCTCTGTAAAAAAATCAAAATTGAGTGCCGTTAGCGGCATTAAAAACTAGACATTCATAGCTTTCTAACGGTATAAAATTCACTTGCTAGTTCGAACCGAGTGAACTATAGGGATTCAACAAAGTTGACTGTCCTGTTCTGATTGTCTGTCCGAGAGGAATGGAGAAGCTGCATCTTGTGGCTCTATTTTCTCTCACTTGTGAACCGATTTTGGAAATGTCTTCTCCTGATGAAATGTATCATTTTGAACCTAGTTTCCAACTCCATAAACTATTCTTAATTTGAACTTGTATTGAGTGAGATGTGGCCTTATTTTGAAAGTGCGACAAAACTGGAAACTATAAAGTTTTTTCCTTCTTTCTGGCCGAATGGTTAGATTTGTTCTGGGATGTTTTGCTTCGAAAATTTTGGTGTCAATTACCCACCAATTGCTTATTAAATGTTTCTAGAACTTTGGTTTCAAAAATGGATCGAATTGGGGCTGATTTCATTGTGCAAAACGTTTGAAAAGGAAAGAAAAGCAAGAGGGCAGATTAGCCTTGAAACATTTTATGAACTTTGGTCATTTTGTTAACTGCCTTCCCACATCAATTTTTGCATGAAATTTGATAGAGAGGTAGTCCATATATGGATGGTTAAGTGTACCAAATTTGGTGAAATTTTCAATGCCATTTCGATACCCAAATAACGCCCCAAATGTGGCTCTTCAAATCTGAAAAATTTCTGATCAGTGTTCAAATTTCAGCCAACTTTAAGCTGCTATATCTCAATGCCCAAAACTCTAAATTTAGTTCTGTTTATTGTGTTTGAAACCTTGTCTGAAACTCTTTTTGTGTTACAAATTTCAGATCATGATTTGCTTTCTGTGAATTATGCCGAATTTCCAAAGATTGCTGAAAAACAAGACTGGTTCAAACCTATCTTCTAGGAACTGAAACTTTGAGCTGAAAAATGAATGCTTTCCGTTTAGAATCTTGGGAAACTGTCTTGTAGGAATTTTTAGTACTTCGAATCTAGTTTCCAACGGTATAAATTTTTCCATTTTTGGACCTACCAAGTGCAATATCTGATTTTTCTAAATTTGACGCGTTAAACTGAAATTTTCCGACTTGTTGGGAAATGAGTTTTTGGAAACTTTTACCTATCCTTTGATATTGATTGATCATTTTAAACTCAATTTCATGGAGGAAATCAGTTTCTCTTGTGCTATTAAATCCTCACTTTTGAATCTCGATTTTCGAGAGATTGAGGATTTTTGAGATATTGTCTTAGCTTAAAACGAACGTACATTCCTCCTTGTTTGGCAAGGAGTTTGTAGGTATTTATGGGTGATGGATAATTGTTATGTCTTCAGGCGCTCAAGAGGATTTTGAAGAGAATTTCGGAGCCGACCTCTAAATATCTTTTGCACTTGCTCCCTTATTTTGACTTGGTGAGTGTCAAATGCATGACTTATTGCAATTTTGTGAATTGCTTTTTATGGATTGAATGGTTCGTAATTGTTGAGTCGAGTATGTACGTTATCGCACTCGTTCTCTTTTAACCGATTGTATAACTGAACTGCTCATAACTACATTGTATTTGGTTGACTGGATGTCGTTTGGAGTGAATATCCTTGACCAACAACTGAATTGGGGGACGTCCAAATCTCAATTGGCCGACCTTGGGACTCGAGCTAGCAAGGGCTTGGTCAAGAAGCTCGGTGAACCATGAGATAATTGTAAAATTGATTTATTAAGAGATCTCGCTTGCCCTACTCAAGTAGTAGTGCCTTTTATAGAAGAGCGGGCCCGGGACTGGGGGTTGTAACGATGAACAGGAACTGTGAAATAAGTGGAGTTCTATGAACTTTATACTGACCCGGTGGAGTGTCATCGCGGGGAAGTATTTGATCAAGCATTGGCACAGCAAGTGGAACCTAGTTCCTGAGAGCTCATGTATCCTTATTGAGTGTGTTTATATTAAATTGTAAATTGTTTGAATGATATAGCTTTATTTCTCGCATAAGTGCTATTGCTACTTGAACTACGTGCTTGCATGTTTTTCTTGGCCTCACTGAGCAATAGCTCATCCCATTAGCTTTGTTTTCCTTAACAGGAGCCGAAATGGAATGAATCTTGGAGAAGCCAACTTGATGGTCTTTTGATTCGGATTTTAAATGTATTCGTTTAGACAACTTTTGGAGGTTCTATATTTTGGGAATGTTGATGTATTTTGGTAACTTGTGATGTAAGATTGAATATTCTAAGGAAGCGACTTTTCTTTATATCTTCGACTTTCATTATACGATCGTTTGTCCTTAAGTTTGAATTGGAACTGTATCGAGTCCTGGCGAGAGTTGGGCAGGCGTCCCGGCGATACCCTTGTGTTCGCCCTTGGGAGAAGTGGGGGCGTCACAGTTGGTATCAGAGCACTAGGTTAGAGATCTATTTGGGAGATATATTAGAGATTTTACCCTCGAGAATAGGAATGAAATAACTTAGTTATACCTTAAGTAACGTTTAAGCGAGTTAGTGACTTTAAGTTTCTAACCTGAAAATTGTGATTGTTTTATAGGGATGGAGAATGGAAATGGAGGACACGCTACTAATAGTAGTGGTCATGTTAATTGCCACGTAGAGCCTCTTAGATCGATTTACTATCAAGCACTTGGTTGAGGAGCTCGTGTGCGTTACTCGCCTTCTACTAGGTTTCTCCGATGTCCATGTAGGGCGACATACGCGTACCCTAATGACCTAGTACTGTCCCTTGACGACGAGCATCGTTAGTTGGTGAATACCAACCGAACTTTACTTCAGGAGGTCGAGGAGCTGAGCCTTATGGTGAACGCTCAGGGTGACAGGATTACAGAGTTAGAGGGGATGGTAGTGGACGAGATGGCTAAGGCTGATGCCGCTCGTGATGAGTTACAAAGGATTAGAGCTCGTCTGACTAGGATAGGTGAGGAGGTCCGAAATCGGGGTTCTGGGATCTTGGCAGACACCACTATATTAATCGATGAGGTAATGGATGTTGTGCAGAGTCCGATTCAGGAGGGCACTAAGGAGGAGCCTTTCGAGGAGGATCCGGAGGAGGACCCTGAGGAGGAGGTTCCGCCTGATAGTCTTGCTGAGGATTAGACTAGGATTGATAAATCTTTTGACTTGTATAGTAAGGATTAGTTGGGGTGGTGCTAGTTCAAAAGCCATTGTATTTTGCTTGACTGTGTGGCCTACTTTTGAGGCACCTAAATCTACTTTTGACGTGCATGACTAATTGCACTTTTGTAGCACCTGTGTGCTATATTTTTGTAAACGCCCCATGACTTACTAATTGTATGAACTTTAAAGTGTTAATATATGTTGAATATTGCTATTTCCAATGTTTTCATGTTGGCTCTTATTTTAAGTATTTTCTCACGTAATTATTTTATTTCTTGCATTAGGCATAACTAGGATTATGGACGGACGAAGGAGTGGTCGAGGTCGTGAGCGTGGGACTAGGCAAACCCAACCTCAAGGGGATGATCAGGGATCGGCAACTGAATCGACCCATGGACAAGAAAATGTCGAGGGTAACCAAGTGGCTACTGCCATTAATCGGATGACTGATATCCTAGAACGATTAGTAGAGCAACAGGGTCCAGGGCCACTTAACCAACCCGGGGCCAGGATAGAGGTAATGATAGGGCTTTTAAGAGCTTTCTGAAGTTTGCTCCGCCTAAATTTATTGGAGGATCTGATCCTGAATTAGCGGGGAGCTGGCTAGAGCGGATGATTAATATTTTCGCCGCTTTAGATTATACTGAAGAGAGAAGAGTGAACTTTGCTGCCTTTCAGTTTGAGAGCGTTGCACGTGCTTGGTGGGATGTGATAAGGAAAAAGTGAAAAAGAGCGCAAACCCCTTTGACTTGGAAAAACTTCACGAGGGAGTTAAATAAGAAGTTTCTTCCGCCTCTGATCCAAGAGAAACAGGAGGACGAATTTATAAAGTTGAGGTAAGGTACCTCTCGTGTAGCCAAGTATGAGGGGAAGTTCACTAAACTTTCTAAGTACGCTCCAGAATTGGTGACTAATGAGCGGAAAAGGATAAGGCGCTTTGTGCAAGGACTTAATGTGGAGATCTAGGAGGGGTCGGCAGCAGCCCAAATCTCTACGTTTACTGAAACCCTGGAGAAAGTACAGAGAGTTGAAAGCGCAAGGCTGCAAGTTAGGAACTTCCATACTAAGAAAAAAAAAATTTCTAGTTATTCCTCGGAGCAAGCCAGTAAAGTGCCCCACCTTCCAAGATGGGAAGGGGAACGGGAGGAGTAAGGACCGCTAGAGTTTCAAGAGGGGTTTTATTAAGAAGAGGTCGTACTGGGCAAGGTCAGTTGAGAGGAATACCTTCTAGTAGTCCGGCCGTAATTCCTCAAGTTAGTTGTGGCTACTGTGGCAAGCCAAATCACTTGGAGAATGATTGTTGAAGAAAGTCGGGAAAGTGCTTGTACTGTGGCAGTGCCGAGTACCAACTCGCGAGTTGTCCAAGTAAGCCGAAGGTTGGAGGTAGTACTCAGAGGCCAGAAAAGTCAAACTCGAAGCAGACTAATGCTGGAGAGAGTCGACCTAAAGTACCTACTAGGGTTTACGCATCGGACTATCAGCAGATTCCCGATGCTACTGAGGTGGTCGAAGGTACGATACCTATTTTTCACCGTTTAGCTAAGGTTTTAATTGATCCGTGTGAGAACCCGTATTGCCCTAATATTTTCCTAGGGTTTTTCCCCTTTAATTGCATGTTTTCTGCATTTTCTGGCTTAGGAAAAATTTCTTGGTGGATTTTATGAGTAAATATAGTTTTGAGATGATTTTTCTAGCATTGGGTAGTTTTTGAAAAAGTACGGATAGAATATGGACGTGGGCCCCACTAGTGCGATAAGTTCGGAAAAATTCGGCCAATAAGGTTAAGTTTCGGATACTGTGTAAAATTTATCGGGTGTTAAGAGATAAGTAGAGTGTGTGAAATGATTGATGTGAGAGAGAAAAGAAAGGATAGGAATGCATTAATGGTGGTGACAAGTGTCACCATTTCATTGGAGAAGATTTATGAATTTCTATTTCATTTTTTGACTTTTGACCAAACTTGGTTAAATATCTTAAAAATTGCCCAAAAATCACCATTTCTTACCTTTGGATGGCCGGCCCTCTCTAGCAAGAAGGAAGACAAAACTCTTCAACATCTTGGCAAATTCCTAGCTCAAATCATCCAAACTACTTGCCTAAATTAGTTTTTACTCCATAAAATTCCTTCCTTGGGTGCTAGTAGGTAGTTTAGTGAAGTTTGTTTGAAGAGCTAAGGTGTCCAACATCTCTATCTCTCTTGGTTACTAGGTGAGTGGTGTGTGAATTCCCTCTTGCACTTAATGAAGCTTAAGTTATGCTTATTAGTGATCAAAGTGCTGAAATTTCTGGTTTTTATCTTGGTTTGAAGTGATTTGGTGAAGTTTTTATTTTATTGATGATTTTTCTGGTTTAATTGGATTATGATGGTGTGGTTGTTTATGATGATTGGCAATGGCCTATAATGACACTAGTAGGTGTGCATAGTTGATAATTGCAATCAATTTTGGATTTGGAAGAATTTCTGGAAAATTAGGGTTCTTGGTTCTTCATTTTGTCCGAAATTTTAGGTCATAGATAGAGGCCGAATTGGACTTTGTTCAAAACATGAAAGTTGTAGGTATTGATGATTTTGAAGTGCCTGCAAAATTTCAGGGCATTTGGAGTAGTGTAGAGTGAGTTATGCCGTTTTTACTGTTGCTGTTCTGGGTGAACAGAATGTGCGAACTGCGATAGTAATTGCCTATTTTGACTGGAATTTCTTTGGATTTTGATGATGGTGTCTTCTGATGAAATGTAGCTTGATGTCTTAGCTTTCATATGCCTTTGGAATCAATGCATTTGGACCTGTATAGACTGACTTGGACTGATTACAGTTTTGTGTGATTTGGGAACCTGCAATTACGGTTCAGGTTGTGGTATTCTGCATTTTTGACCTAGTTGTGCTAGGATTTGGACTGAGAGGCCTTCTACATTGTTGTAGCCCTGTCTTTTAGCTTCGAGATGGTGGGTCTTACACCCTCATCCGATAAGCGTAGCGTATTTTGTGCCATTACCGCATACGGAGGCCAAAACTGTTTTTGTTGATTGATCAAATGAGTTATATTTTCTGATTTTCTGGTTTGCTATTATGCTTATATATATGTATATGAAACCCTATTGGGGTTGTGATTGGCATGGCTTTATGATTCGTTATCGAGTCTCATTGTACTTGCTTACATGTTTTAAGACTTACTCTTTTTCCGGTCATTTCCTAGCTAACTTTTGTAATTGTACTGCTTTGAGCCTAGTGAACGGCTTTTGGGAAATGAGATGACTTTTGTGTGAGGTTTTGGGACTGATTTGAGGAGATAATGAAGCCTTAATGGCTGGAAAAGTAAGAAATTTAGGGGAAATGCTGTCCGATTTTCTAGGCCGTTTGGTTCTTTAAGTTGGATTTGCCTTTTGATGGAAATGAAGGGCTTTTGGGTTGTTGACCCTAGGTCTTCATGTTATCTTTTTGTTTCCAAGAAAATCATGTTTTTGCACCCTTGCATTAGTATTTTTTTTTGGGCAAGGCGTACGACGTGTAGTCGAGCCTCACTTGTGCATTCCGTTTACTCGATTTTGGATATGAAACCTCAATTGGTTTATTTTGATTATTTTAGGGTTTCTTGGCGATTAAGGCCAATCTGAAGTGAAACTTTTGAAGTTGAATCGGTGAGTGTACCACTGCCTGCTACCCATTATGTGAAATATCTGAATATCTGAATACTTGATTTATGACTATTGAAGCCAAATACTGTTTTGATAAAATGGAGGCGAGGGTGTACTTTATCACACTCGTTCTCTGGTCTGTTCATATGCCAATTTTGAACGCGTATCTGAATCTGCTATCTGTATCTGTATCTGTATCTGTTATCTGTATCTGGATCTGTATCTGTTCTGACGTCGTTTGGAAGCTTGAGTCCAACGACCTTTCTGTGACCTATGAGCTCAAATCCTGTGGCTAAGTTATTCGAGTCGGGCCGGCAAGGGCCTGGACGATTAGATAACGAACCACGGTAGTCTGTTTTGGGATCTTTGGGTATTGAGACCCTTGATTCCGGGTATACTCGAGTATTACCATTTCTGTTCGGTTACGGTGAGCGGGCCCGGTAAAGGGGTGTTTGGTGGACGGAATTCGGTGTAAAGAGGGGTCTACGGACGCGTTGGTTCTATATACGTTGACGGAGAGTCAACCGGTTTGGATCAAGTACTGCGCTGGGAAATTTGGCTCCTGAGAGCCACCTGTATCCTTCTGATTTGAATCATTGGTTCCTTTGCTTTACATCTGACATGTGTATCTGATTTGTTAAATGTGAAATGCCATGATTTTAATGCTATCTGTTGGGTACCTCATTGAGCGCAAGCTCACCCCATTCCGTTCCATTTGTTTTCCTTACAGGAAAATGACCACTTTTGGAAAGGTTATACTTGTTGGTTGTCAAGTTGAGCTCAAGTAAATGCATCTTTTGGATAGCTCTTCGAATGAAACCTTAATGTGTATTGGGTTCACTTTCTTTTGATTGGCAAACCGAATATGTATATGCGTAGTGAATGATTTTTGATATGCCGTTTTGGCTTGAAAATGTTACATTTCAATGTGTGTATGTTTGGTTGATATTTGGTCGATTTTTGGATCAACTCGTATTTCAAACGGCGAAAGAAAATTTTGGCTACTCTCGGCCTAGTATCTGGATTCTGACGTGTCCAGCACTATTCATCTTCGGCTTCGAATTTCGTTTTTTATTTATTTTGTGATTTTGACATATTTGCGCACGTTGGTATGCTCCGGAACGTAATAGATTGACGTGAACTGATCCGTAGTCCTGGCGAGAGCTGGGCAGGCAGTCCGCTAACCCCTTTGGTTCGCCTTAGGGGAAAGTGGGGCTGTTACAATCCGGGTGCGACACATTCTTTTGTAAACCCAAATTTCATGAGTGGAATAGATGTGAAGCCAATTATGTTACCTTATGATTTGGAGATTAGAACACCTACTAGGGATCAGAGTTTAATTGCTAATTTGGTGTATAGAGATTGTGAGATATGGGTTGGAGAACGAAAATTACTGGCCGATTTAATGGGTTTAGATATTAAGGGGTATGATATCATCTTAGGAATGAACTGGTTAGCTCGCTACCATGCACAGTTGAACTGTAAGACGAAAATGGTAGAGTTGTACATTTCAGGAGAGGCAACCCTAAAATTGGATGTAAGGGCAGATTAGCCTCATCTGCTCTTATTTTAGGAATTTGAGTTAGCAAAATATTGAGTAAGGGAGTTCAAGGATATTTGGCTTTTCTTATAAATACTCCTAGTGATAAAGTGAGGTTGGAAGATATGCCTGTAGTGAAGGAGTATCCGGATGTTTTTCCTAAAAAATTAGAATCTTTGCCTCCGGAAAGGGAGATAGTTTTTAAAATTGATGTGACTCTGGGGATAGCACCTATCTCCAAAACGCCGTATAGAATGGCTCCGACTGAATTGAAAGAGTTGAAATTGCAGTTGCAGGATTTGCTAGAGCGAGATTTTATAAAAGAAAGTGATTCACAGTAGGGAGCCGTGTTGTTCGTTAAAAAGAAAGATGGGAGTTTAAGGCTGTGTATAGATTACCGAGACTTGAACGATATTACTATTAAGAATAAGAACCCTTGCCCCACATAGATGAGTTATTTGACCAATTGCAAGGAACGGTAGTATTCTCAAAGTTGAACCTCAGGCAGGGTTATTATCAATTGAGAATTCTGGAGAAAGATATACCTAAAACTGCCTTTAACTCGAGGTATAGACACTTTGAGTTTACAGTGATGCCGTTCGGATTGACTAATGCACCTGCGGCTTTTATGGATTTAATGCACAGAATTTTTAAGTCTTATCTAGACCAGTTTGTGGTGGTGTTCATCGATAATATACTGATGCATTCTAAAACTCTGGAGGACCATGAGAAACATTTGAGGATTGTTTTGCAAACTTTGAGGGAACATCAGTTGTATGCTAAGTTTAGTAAATGTGAGTTTTAATTGAAAAAAATAACTTTCTTAGGTCACATAATTTCCAAGGATGGAATTAAGGTGGATCCAGCCAAAATTGGAGCAGTTGCAAAGTGGAAGCAACCGGAAAAACCCTACTGATGTTTGGAGTTTTATAGAGTTAGCAGGATATTATCGGAGGTTTATCAAGGATTTTCCTAAAATTGCTGGACCCATGACTGAATTGACTAAGAAAAGTGAAAAATTTATATTGAGCCCAAAATGTGAAGAAAGTTTTCAGAAGTTAAAGAGACGATTGACGAGGGCACCTGTATTAGCTTTACCTAATGGAAAGGATAGCTTTGTAGTATATACAGATGCTTCCAAAGAAGGCTTGGGGTATGTATTGATGCAGGATGGTAAGGTGATTGCGTATGCCTCTAGGAAATAAAAGTCACACGAGAGAAACTATCCAACTCATGATCTGGAGTTAGCGGCTGTAGTGTTTGCATTGAAAAAGTGGAGACATTACCTATATGGAGTGACATTCGAGGTTTTTACAGACCACAAGAGTCTTAAGTATTTGTTTTCTCAAAAGGTGTTAAATTTGAGACAACGTAGATGGATGGAATTTCTAGAGGACTATGATTGCACGATAAATTATCATCCAGAAAAACCCAATGTGGTGGCTAATGCTTTAAATCGTCAAGTGCAAGTGGCAAGATTGATGATTAAAGAATTACACTTGTTGGAAGAAGTTAGTTATTGGAATCCTAGTCTTGAACCGAGAAAAGTGATCTTTGGGAACATTGTCGTGAAATCCACTTTATTGGAACATATCAAGAAAACTCAGGAAAGGGACCCTGAAGTGCAAAAGTGGTTGGAGAAAGTCAAAAAGGGAGAAAAGTCGGATTTTAATCTAGGAGTGAATGGTGTATTAAAGTTCCAAAATCGTATAGTAGTGCCAAAGGACGAAGCGTTTAAGAAAGAAATCTTGGAAGAAGTGCACCGTTCTAAGTACACGGTATATCTTGGAGGGAATAAAATGTACCAAAACTTGAAGAGTTTGTACTGGTGAGAGAACATAAAAAAGGAAATTGTCCAATTTGTCCGCACTTGCTTGATTTGCCAGCAAGTTAAAGCCGAGTATCAAAAATCATCTGGTCTTTTGCAACCTTTAGAAATACCCGAGTGAAAGTAAGAAAATATCACCATAGATTTTGTATCTGAATTACCTAGGACGTAAAGAGCTCATGATGCAGTTTGGGTAATAGTGGATTGGTTGACCAAATCGGCTCACTTTGAACCGATTAGCATGAAGTACCGTTGGAGAAGTTAGCTAAATTATACTTGGATGAGATTATAAGGCTACACGGGATACCTGTAAGTATTGTGTCCGATCGAGACCCTAGGTTTGTTTCGCGGTTCTGGCAGAAAATGCAAGAAGTGTTGGGAACTAAATTGAATTTTAGCACTACTTACCACCCACAGACTGATGGATAGTCTGAGAGGACGATTCAAACTCTTGAGGACATGTTGAGAAGCTGTATTTTGGATTTTGGAGAGAGTTGGGGTAAATATTTGACATTGGTGGAATTTGCTTATAACAATAATTTCCATTTGTCCATTCAAATGATTCCTATGAAGCGCTTTATGGTCGGAAGTGTAGATCTCCTATTTGTTGAGATGAAGTAGGTGAACGAAAGATCTTAGACCCAACTACAGTACCATGGATTGAAGAGGCGCGAGAAAAAGTGAAATTAATTCGCCAGAAGATTCAAACCGCACAGAGTCGTCAGAAGAGCTATGCAGACAATCGAAAGAAGGATCTAGAATTTGCAGTTGGAGATCAAGTTTTCCTTAAGATTACTCCTCTGAAAGGAAGTTTGATGGTAGGAAAAGGAAAGAAGTTGCAACCTAGATTCGTAGGGCCTTATAAGATTCTTCAACGCGTGGGAAATGTGGCCTATAAGCTGGAATTGCCACCAAGTTTATCTCGGATCCATAATGTTTTTCACGTATCGATGCTCAAGAAATATCATCCAGATCCGTCTCATGTTCTGCAACCGAAAAATATTGAGATTGATGAGGCACTGACCTATGAGGAGAAACCAATAAAACTTCTAGATCGTAAGGTGAAAGAACTGAGGAATAAGCGAATCCCGTTGGTGAAAGTTCTATGGAGAAACCACGGACTAGAGGAAGTAACTTAGGAAGTAGAAGAAGCAATTCGAGGAAAATATCTTGATCTATTTCAAAACCAAGGTATGAATTTCATGGACAAAATTCTCTTAACAGGGAGAGGATGTGAGGACTCATGTTTTTATTCTTAAAATAATTATTTTCATAATTATTTACCATAGAATTAGTTAATTATATTATCATTACATGAATTGCTCTTAAATTTTGCTTTATCGCGCGCGAATCGAAAGTTCGCGTATTTCGCTTCGAAACGACTAAGTGGAGATTTGAGAAATTTATATTAGATTACTAAGAGTGAATAATTATAGTGTTAAAGGAATTACATTTAAGGATTAGTGCACAAGTGAAACAAACAAGAGAGAAAAGTGGTAGTACGGGATACTATTCACGCACTATTCAAAGTTGACCTTGAACACCTTTTTGTACCTTTTTCCCTCCAATCTTCCAAGGGAAGATTCACAACACAAACCCTTCTCTCTCTCCCCTCTCTTGGTCGGCCGAACAGTAAAGGAAAAGAAGAGAAGAAAGCTCTCTTCATCTCACACCATTTTTGCTTCCATTTCCCTCGCAAATCTTCACCCAACTCACATACTACTTGGAGGTTAGTTCTAGGTTGGAGAAAGACATCATCTAGTGGATTTTCTTGGAGGTTTTGTGGTGAGAAATTTCTGGTTTCTTCAAGGGTTCAAGAGGTATCCTCCATCTCCTTCAAATCTTTCCATTTTCTTCAAGAATGAAGCTTAGATTGCATGGGTTTGCAACCCTAAGCAAGAAATAGGTAGAGGACTTGAGAAAAATCATTTATCTTGCTTTAACCACTAAGCTAGCGATCTTGAGGTGGATTATAGGTAGGCCTTGAGGATTAAAGTGCTTGATTGTTGTATTTATGTGTTAAATTAGTGGAACTAGGATTAGAAATGGAGAGAAAATTGAGAAATGGGTGAGACTAGAGTTGGCCGAAATTCTGTCCATTGTTGCTCTATTTTAATTCAAATTTTTGGTTCTTGTATGGCTGTGAAATTGATGGATATATGTGCTATATTGTGTGTAAAAAGTGTCTTCCAAAAACTGTTTTAATTGGTTGCTCAAAATTAAGGTTTCCGAAAATGGAAGAAATCTGGAAATGGTGTTCAGGAGAGCCGAACAGTAGTTGTTTGCCTGAACATATTTCTCTGTACAGAAGTCAAAATTGAGCGCCATTAGTGGCATTAAAAACTATACATTCATAGCTTTCTAACGGTATAAAATTCACTTGCTAGTTCGAACTGAGTGAACCGTAGTGATTCAACAAATTTCACTGTCCTGTTCTGATTGTCTGTCCGAGAGGAATGGAGAAGCTGCAGATTTTGGCTCTATTTTCTCTCACTTGTGAACTGATTTTGGAAATATTTTCTCTTGATGAAATGTAGCATTTTGAACCTAGTTTCGAACGCCATAAACCATTCTTAATTTGAACTTGTATTGAGTGAGATGTGGCCTGATTTTGAAAGTGCGACAAAACTGGAAACTGGAAAGTTTTTCCTTTCTTGCTGGCCGAATGGTTAGATTTGTTCTGGGATGTTTTGCTTCGAAAATTTTGGTGTCAATTATGCACCAATTGCTTATTAAATGTTTCTAGAACCTTGGTTTCAAAAATGGATTGAATTGGGGCTGATTTCATTGTGTAAAACGTTTGAAAAGGAAAGAAAGCAAGAGGGCAGATTAGCCTTGAAACATTTTATGAACTTTGGCCATTTTTTTAACTACCTTCTCACGTGAATTTTTGCATGAATTTGATAGAGAGGTAATCCATATATGGAGGGTTGAGTGTACCAAATTTGGTGAAATTTCAATGCCATTTCGATACCCAAATAACACCCCAAAAGTGGCTCTTCAAATCTAGAAAATTTCTGATCAGTGTTCAAATTTCAGCCAACTTTAAGCTGCTATATCTTGATGCCCAAAACTCCAAATTTAGTTTCGTTTGTCGTGTTTGAAACCGTGTTCGAAACTATTATTGTATTACAAATTTCAGAGCATGATTCACTTTTTGTGAATTATGCCGAATTTCCAAAGATTGCCGAAAAACAAGACTGGTTCAAACCTGTCTTCTGGGAATTGAAACTTTGAGTTGAAAAATGCATGCTTTCCGTTTACAATCTTGAAAAGTGTCTTGTAGGAATTTTTAGTACTTCGAATCTAGTTTCCAACAGTATAAATTTTTTCATTTTTGGACCTACCGAGTGCAAGATCTGATTTTTCTAAATTTGACGCGCCAAACTGAAATTTTTCAACTTGTTGGGAAATGAGTTTTTGGAAACTTTTCCCTATCCTTTGAAATTGATTGATCATTTTAAACTCAATTTCATGGAGGAAATCAGTTTCTTATGTGTTATTAAACCTTCACTTTTGAATCTCGATTTTCGAGAGATTGAGGCTTTTTGAGACATTGTCTTAGCTTAAAACGAACGTACATTCTTCCTTGTTTGGCAAGGAGTTTGTAAGTATTTATGGATGATGGATGATTGTTATGTCTTCAGGCGCTCAAGAGGATCTTGAAGTGAATCTCGGAGCCGACCACTAAAGATCTTTTGCACTTACTCCCTTATTTTGACTTGGTGAGTGTCAAGTGCATGACTTGTTGCAATTTTGTGAATTGCTTCTTATGGATTGAATGGTTCCTAATTGTTGAGTCGAGTGTGTACGTTATCGTACTCGTTCTCTTTTAACCGATTGTATAACTGAACTGCTCATAACTGAATTGTATTTGGTTGACTGGATGTCGTTTGGAGTGAATCTCCTCAACCAACAATTGAACTGGGGGACGTCCAAATCTCAATTGGCCGACCTTGCGACTCGAGCCAGCAAGGGCTTGGTCAAGAAACTCGGTGAACCATGAGATAATTGCAAGTTTGATCTATTAAGAGATCTCGCTTGCCCTACTCAAGTAGTAGTGCCTTTTATAGAAGAGCGGGCCCGGGACTGGGGGTTGTAACGGTGAACGGCAACTATGAAGTAAGTGGAGTTTTACAGACTTAATACTGATCCGGTTGACGGAGTGTCATCGCGGGGAAGTATTTGATCAAGTATTGGCACAGCAAGTGGAACCTAGCTCCTAAGAGCTCCTGTATCCTTATTGAGTGTGTTCATATTAAATTGTGAATTGCTTGAATGTTATAGCTCTATTTCTCGTATAAATGCTATTGCTATTTGAACTACGTGCTTGCATGTTTTTCTTGGCCTCACTGAGCAATAGCTAATCCCATTAGCTTTGTTTTCCTTAACAGGAGTCGAAATGGAATGAATCTTGGAGAAGCCAATTTGATGGTCTTTTTATTAGGATTTTAAATGTATTCGTTTAGACAACTTTTGGATATTGTATATTTTGGAAATGTTGATGTATTTTGGTAACTTGTGATGTAAGATTGAATATTCTAAGGAAGCGACTTTTCTTTATATCTTTGACTTTCATTATATGATCGTTTGTCCTTAAGTTTGAATTGGAACTGTATCGAGTTCTGGCGAGAGTTGGGCAGGCGTCCCGCCGATATCCTTGGGTTCACTCTTAGGAGAAGTGGGGGCGTCATATCTTCTCCAGCTCATTCCTCTCGAGAGGCAAAAGTTTTAGGTTTAAAGAGGTGGAGTTCAATGGAGAATATTGGTGTAAGGTAGCTTCAAAACAGCAGCTTCGTGGCTTTAAGGTTTTCTTGGATATGAATCGGAAGGGTTCTATCCTCCTATGGGATAACTATCCTTGGGGCCCAATGATAGATGCAAAGGATGTAGAACTCTTTAACTATCTTTATTAAAAATCTGGGCAGCCAACAAATTACAATAAGAAGCTGCATCTCTTCTTTTCTCAAGCTAAATCCTCGTTGATTTTTGATGATTAATCCAGTCAATTTATTGGTGTGGAATATTAGAGGCATTTCTTGTTGAGACACTCAAAGATATCTTCATAAGAGTATTGTTGGCAACTCTATTTGATTGATGGTACTCATTGAGCTAATATCTGATGTTGCTCAGTTGGATGCTATATCTCAGTTATTCCATTTCTCATATGCTAGAGTGATATCTGCTCTTGTCGGTGTATTGACCATACATATGGCTAGTTCATCCTACTCCTCTGGTTATGAAATTAACTATAACTTCATTAAATTCTATAAAATTACATGAAACTACTATTAAGGCCACAAAAGTGCATCTCTACTCTCGTGAATATATTCCTAGGTTTAGCACTTCTTTGAACCAGTGTTAAATTCAATTTTCATTGCAAACTCAACACCTTGAGATTATCACAATTAATGACTAATTAATCATGATTAGATAAACAAGTGCCAAATAACTCGGTCAAAATAATAGCATTAACTGACCAAACAACCAACATAAAGCAATCATACAAAGTTCAACCAAAACACCCAAGATTTACACTTTAACCAAACATAATTAACACAAAATCCAAACTTGTATTATAATTAAACATGAAATCCAATACAAGGAACGACCGGGTAGGAAAGATATCACCCTTGTCACATGAGTTACAACTCTCCATCTTTGCTCCTCAATCTTCATCCAAGTTTAGTAATCACAAGAATGGATGAAAGGTAAGTAATTTAAACTATCATACACTGACTTAATGTGAGGACCCGAAATTTTCTTATTTTATTTTATTTTACTGGCTTAATTAATTATTTACTCGCACGTTTTCTCCGAATATTTTATTTCAACCTTTTATTGCTCAAATACATGGAATTATGGCTCACATGTATTTTAAAAATGACTTGATTCCAAAAGTTATTATTTTGAAAGCTCGTTGAGAATAGTGAATACGTGTTTGAAAACTATAGCTGATTTGAGAGTACAATGAGCTTGAAAAATTGGAGACTTGTACATTAGCCTTGAAATAGGTATTTTTATGTTTAAGTTCTCAAGTGATAGTTAGTTATACTGTAACAGCCCCACCTTCCCCTAAGGCGAACCAAAGGGGTTAGCGGACTGCCTGCCCAGCTCTCGCCAGGACTAACGGATCAGTTTACGTCGAACTACTACGTTCCGGAACACACCAACGCGCGCAAACAAGTCAAAATCACAAAATAAAAAAAACGAAAATCGAAGCCGATGATAAACAGTACCGGCCACGTCAGAATCCGGAGTTCAACCAAACATCACTCCAACATATATACATCGAAATTTAACATTTACAAGCCAAAGCGACATACCAAAATATCCAACAAGTTCATACATGTGCAATTAGCCAATTACAAGCCAACCATTGGTTGAAACAAAACACTTAGGGTTTTCACCCTCAAGGAGCTATTCAAAATATACATTTACATGAGCTCAACTTGACAACCAACTAGCACAACCTTTCCCAAAATAGTCATTTTCCTGTAAGGAAAACAAATGGAACGGAGTGAGCTAAAGCTCAATGAGTTACTACCACATAAGCAACGAAGAGCATATAGCACAACCTTTCATTTCAAGTACACAATTAAGGAATAAAACAAATCGGTAAAAGGATACGGACGGCTCTCAAGAGCCCCTTTCCACGCTTACATTCTTGATCCAACCTCATTGACCCTCCGTCAATGTTTAAGAGTACCAACCGTGGACCTCACTTCACTTCCATTCCTTCCACCCAACATACCCCAACCGGGCCCGCACTCCAATCAGTAGCTTTTGGTAATACTCGAGTTTACCGGAATCAAGAGTCTCATTACTACAAGATTCCCCAGTACAGTCCCCGTGGCATGTCAATTTTCACGACCAAGCCCTCGCCGGTTCGATTCATTTGACTACCAACGGGGTTGAACTCAGTAACACAGTAAGGCCGTTGGATATTCGTCCAAACGACACCAAATCAGGTTTCCATGAAATGGAATTCAATAACTCATATATCAAGTTCAGTATCACAGTGAAACGGTAAACAATCATTAACAGTATCAAAAGGGGTGAGGGCGGTCAAGTACACCCTCACCTTAACCAATTCCAATGGCCAAGTAAGCCTTCACGGCTTCACAATCACATATATCAAAGCCACATTGTAAACATTCATGTGAGTAGTACACTCACCAATCAAGTAGGTGATGTTTCATGCACCGTCGTCAAAAGTACGTCGTGAAACACCATCACGCCCTAGAACACGCAAACAAGTACAATGAGACTCGATAACGAGTCATAAAGCAATGCCAATCACAACCCCAATAGGGTTTCATAAGCATATACAAGCATCATAGGTAACCAGAAATTTCAGAAATGTAACTAACTTGGCCCTGAAAAAAAAAACAGTTTTGTCCTCAGTTTGCGGTAATGACACAAATTGCACTACACTTATCGGATGAGGGTGTAAGACCCACCGTTTTGAAGCTAAGAAACAGGGATACAACAATGTAGAAGGTCACTCAGTCCAATTCCTAGCACAACTAGGTCAAATATGCAAAATACCAAACCAGAACCTTAATTGCAGGTTTACAAAATACACTATGCTGTAATTAGTCCAACTCAGTCTATACAAGTCCAAATTCATTGATTCCAAAGGCATGCGGTACCAAAGACATCAAGATACATTTCATCAGAAGGCCTCAACAACCAAATCCAAAGAAATTCCAGCCAAAACCACCAATTACAGACGCAGTTCTTACATCCTGATGAACCCAGAACAGCAATAGTAATTTCGGTTTATCTCATTCTACACTACTCCAATTGACCTGAAATTTTATAGGAACCTCTAACACATCAATACCTACAACTTTCATGTTTTAAGTCAAGGCCAATTCGGCCTCTAACCATGAGATACAAAACCGGCCAGAATTGGGGATAGAAAACCCTAACTTTCTCAAATTCCTTCCAAACCAGAAATTGGTTACAATTATCTATCATATACACCTACTAGAGTCATTAAACATCAATTCCCATCATCATAGATAGCCACAATATCATGATCACATTAAACCAGAAAATTCATCAATAAATTGAAAACTTCACCAATTCATCTCAAACCAAGAAATAAACCACAAATTTCAGCACTTTAGCTACCACTAAGCACAACTTAAGCTTAAGCTTGATTAAGTGTAGGAGGAAGTTCAATCACCACTCACCTAGTAAATAAGAGAGGGAGAGTTGTTGGACACCTTAGCTTCCTTAAACACTTCACCAAATCACTTACTAGTACCAAATGGAGGGATTTTATGGAGTAGAAACAAGATCAAGCAATTGTTTTGGAGGATTTGAGCTAGATGGTAGCCAAGATTTTGAAGAGTTTTCTTCCTTCTTAAGCTCAAGGTGGCCGGCCAATATAGAGAACAAAATGGTGATTTTTGGTTAGTTTTTTGTTTATTTAATCAAAGGGTAAAACATTGAATAGTAGTCAAAAAGTTACCACCAATCCCAACATGACAAGTGTCACTTCCTTAATGCATTCCTATCCTTCTTGTTTCCTCTCACATCAATCACTTCACATCCTCTACTTATCTCTTGACACCCGATAAATTTCACTCAGTATCCGGAACTTAACCTTATTGGCCGAATTTTTCCAAACTTTTCGCACTAGCGGGTCCCACGTCCGTTATATATCCTTAATTTTTCAAAAACTATCCAATACTAGAAAAATCATCTAAAAACTATATCTGCTCATTAAAATATCTAGAAAATTTTCCTACTAAAAAAAATGCAGAAAACAAACCATTAAATAAATAAAACCCTAGAAAATGGGAAAAGTACGGGTTCTCACATATACTATCGTTATAAGAATTTCTTGGAAAATTCATTTTATCGCGCACAAATCGGAAGTACGTGTTTTCACGCGTGCGATTAATTAAGGGACTTTAGACCTTTATTTTTCTTAACCATTAAGAGTGAATAATAATAGTATGAATATAAGTGCATTAGATGTTTAGTGAACAAGTGAAACAAACCCGAGCAGAAACGAGCACGAAACACGCGCGTATGCGTATTAATGAAGAGTTGACTTTTGTGCACCAAGCCCCAACAACCAAGCTTACTCTAGAAGCTAACCATATCAGATTTTTACACTCTCTCTCACCCCTCAAGCTGGCCAAACTCCCTAAAGAGAAGAAGGAACCAAAAGCTTCATCATCTCACTCTATTTTCTTGCTCCAAATCACTTCAAAATTTACACCCAACTTGTTATCCACTTGGAGATTCACTTAGGCAAGGAGAAGAGCTTCATTTCCACAGTTTCTTGGAGCTTTGTTGTGGCCAAAAATCTGACCTTTAGCATCTAAGAAGGTATATGACGATCAAGCCCTTAAATCCTGTCTTATGGAAGTAGTAAAGCATATGTAAGCTCATGCATGCATGTGGGTAGTTTGTTTATGTTGGAAAAATTGTTGTGTGGGCTCTATGAACTCCCACTTGGATTGGGTGGACTGATTTGATGAATGATGATGCTATTCGTGCTTAAATTAGTGGATTAATGTTGAGTTGTTGGTAGAAATTCAAAGAAGGTGCAATGAACAAAAGTGACCATTTTAACCCTGCCATGTTCGTGCACTTTGGTGCGAAATTTTGAGGTTCTAATAACTTGTTTGTGATGTATACATGTTATATGAATGGTGTAGAATGTTTCATTGAAAAATAACATGATTTGGTTGGTCAATTGTAGTGATTTCAAAGGTTTAGCAAAACTGAAAAATTTTCCCGGATTGCCCAGGCAGTTCTTTTCTTTCGGCCATAACTTTTTACTCCGATGTCAAAATCGAGTGCCATTTGTGGCAATGGAAACTAGACATTCCCAGATTTCCAACAGTATAAAATGAATGTCTTGATTCCACATGAGTAATCCATACCAACCATTTGAACTTGGCTGCCCTGTTTCGTTAGTTCCCTGGAAGGCAGAACATGAACTACAACTTGAGGCTCCAATGTGGACTAGTTGTGGACAGATTTTGAAAATGGATTCTTCTGAGAAATTGTAGCTTTATGAATGTGTTTTCCAACGCCACCAACCACATCCAATTCCGAGTTGAATTGAGTGATTTGTGGCCGTATTTCGAAACTGACTTCTTGAAGGAAAACCCTCCTTTTGGGCAGAATTGTTACTAAACTTGATTGAGACTTGTTAATTCGAGATTCTTGGTGTTAATCACCTACCAAACCTATCTTGGAATGTTTATTAGACCTTGTCTACACCAATGAACCATGTTTGAGGAAATTTCTTTGGCCAAATGCTTGAAAATGGAAAAACAGAAGTCCGAGACAGATTTGCCTTGGAACTTCTTGGGACTTTAGTGGTTTCGTTAACCAACTTCCCGAATGAATTTTCCTATGAAATTTGGTAGAGGAATGGCCCTTATATGTTAGTGTGATACTGCTAAGAGCCACTATATCTTGGTGCTCAAAACTCCGATTCTTATTCCATTTGTTTTGTCTTAAACTTGGATTGCAAATCTAATAGAGTTCCAAATTTCTGAGGTTAGTTCAAATCAAGTGAATTTTGCCGAATTTTCAAATTTGGCCAAAAATTGACCTAAACCTGTCTCAAGTGCCCCAAAACAGCAAATTTGAGCTAAATTTTGAGTATTTCCGTTTGGAATCATGGAAAAGTGTATTCGAGGAACTTTTAGTACGTTAGAAGTAGTTTCTAATGGTACCAAATTTTCCAATTTTGGACTCATAGAGAGTGAGATCTGATTTTCCAAAGTTTGCTTGCCGAATCTGAAATTTCCGAACTTAAAGAAAATTGAGGGTTTCAAACTCTCCATTTTCCTCCGATATTGCTAGACCGATTTACACTTGATTTCAAAGGCGAAAATCAGATTTCTCTTGTGTTTTTAAAACCCACTTCCGAGCCTCGATTATAAATAATTAAGGCTCAATTCATGAATTCTCCTTAGATTGTACACTAGTACAACTTTCTTTGATAAGTAGGGGTTCTAAGTGATAGTGTATAATAATTGATGGTTATTTGCTCAGGCGCTCAAGGAGACCTTCAAGAGGAAATCGAAGTGGACGCCTAAACACTTGTTTGAGTACTTACTCACTTGTTTTGAATAGGTGAGTGTTCCATATAGGAGTACGTAATTTGAATAAGTCTATGACATGCTTATCCCATAGTCATTAAGTGTTAAGTGCTACATGATAAGTATTTACCACACTCATGCATATCTAAGTAAGGTATACTTGAATTACTAGATATGAAATGCTTGAAGAGCATATTTACGTGACTACTTGAACTACTCGATATGAAATGCTTGAAGAGAATATTTACGTGACTACTTGAATTACTCAACATGAAATACTAGAATTGCATATTCATGTGATGTGTTTAAATGATTAATTATGCTATGACTGCATAAGTCGGCTGGAGTGAACCTCCTCGACTCTCAAGTGGTAAAGTGAGAAACGGCCAATGGCGGCCTATTAAAATGACTAATGTCTACCAATTAATCGTGATTACTACAGTTAACCGTCAACCGTTAACCGTTTACCGTAATTACTTACCGTTTTCCTATCTACTTGATTACCTACTTGATTATTTGATTACCGTAAATTACATGTTCACATTTATCAAATATTGCTTACGTGTTTATGTGTTAATTGTTGCTAGTAATTGCTCATGTGAAATTGTCCACCATTTTAAGGCGAGTGTGTACTTTATCTCACTCGACCTACCAAAAGAATAAATTTTTACCGTTCGCCAAGTTATTTGATTACTTGTGCATGTTGTAAGTTCTAAACTGAACTTGGGCCTTGCCCTTGGTTACTGACCTACTCGAGCCAGGACTGGGCTCGGTCGGGTAGGTTGGAACCCTGGGCCACCATTTCGGTATACTCGAGTACTACCACTGGAGGGATAAGGTGATGGTCAGACAAACCGAGGGGATCCCGAAGTTATAAGGTGCAGATGACCGACATGGTTCCACTGGAACACCGTATCCTTCAATATGTGTTTATTTTGCATGGAGATAACTATTTCATGCAAATGTGCCAACGTACAAATCTTGACTCATACCTGTGACATGCTCAAATTACTCGTCTCATGATAATTGTCTCATGTTAATGTGTCATACCTGTGATATGGTCAAAGTACTCGTATAATGATAATTGTCTCATGTTTATGAACCAACGTGCAACCCCGAACCATACATGTGGTATGCTCAATTACTTGATCTATTATGAACCAACGTGCAACCCCGAACCATACATGTGGTATGCTCAATTACTTGATTTATTAGAACTGCTAGAGTGTCTTGGAACCTCACTGGGCTGTGTAGCTCATCCCATGTTTTTGTTCTCTTTAACAGGGTTCGAGACCAAGAGTGTTCGTGAATAGTACTAGATAGCTTTCTTTTGAAAATTTTAAGTTGTATTATAGCGGATGGTTATAGTACATATTCTGTTGGGTTGTACTTAAGCTTGAAAGCTAAATAATTGTAAGTGTGAAATATTTTGAAGTACTTTAATTACGTATTGAAGTTATTTGAAGTATTTTGAGTTTTGAATTGTGGATTGTACCGAGTCCTGGCGAGAGCTGGGTAGGCGTCCCGCGGATACCCTTTGGTTCGCCTTAGGGAGAAGTGGGGGCGTCACAGTTGGCATCAGAGTTTAGGCTTCAGATCTTTGTAGTGTATCCTAAGCTTAAAAGTTTAGGATGTCGGACTGTGGGACTGGTTTGAAAGTTAAGTGACCGCTTGTAAGGATGAAAATCAGAGCCGCTTCGCGTACTCTGTGCGCGGGGTGAATTTGGGCCAAGTGATGTTATGGTCCTTATTATGTGAATGAGTAAAGGCTTAAGTACTCTTCTAAAGTATAAACTGTGAATCATGAATGTGATAGGTATAAACCCCTTTGTCTTGATATTTGGGAAAAACATTTGGTATGTATGTTGGGTAGGAATCTTAAATGTGATGATTTACTCTTGGGAACTGGCCAGTTCGAGATGTTAATTATCTTATTTCGGATTCTTGTACCCGAGTACTCAAGCGTTGAGGACAATGCTAAGGACTTGAGATCTCCATTTGCGGGGAATAAGAATGAATTGATATTTCACGTGAATAGTTACAAGAAACCGATAATCATTTGGCTAAAATGGCACAATAATTAAGAGCGAGAGGTGAAGAAGATCGTGGCCTAGAAGATCCTTGTGTTGGGGTTAAAGTTGAACATGTTAAGGAATGGGGATCATTTAGTTCCAATTAATCTAGTAAAGCACTACTTGTGATCTTTCGTAGTGGGACGATGGGAGTAGAACTTAAGAGTTTGTGCTTTAGAGATGGATGCACTTTTGATATTCACTTGTTCATTTTTGTTTATTGACTTTGACTTGGTATGTACTTTACTTGGCTTGTTTGTGACCTCTTGATTCATATTATGACTTTTGATATATGTAAAGAATCATACTTCTAATTCTAAATGTATTTGTAACTTGTATATGCTTTAAGTTCTTCTATGCCTAATTACTCCTTTTCTTACGCCTATAGACTTATATTAAGTATTGCTCAGCAAGGACAATGAATGGGTTGTGGTGTGGGTTTAGGCAACCCGCACTCTTGAGAAAGAATGATGGCTGGTCTTATGTAATCCAATGGGATCTTAGTGATAGATATGAATTGGAAATGAACGAGAAGATTAGACCTACTAGTGATATAAAAGATTGATCTAGTTGGGTACCTAGAGAGGTTCTCCCCTGTGCAATTTTAATAATTGTTCTACCGTATCTTGTGGTTGGTCCTGTGGACATGCTTCAACCTTTTATGAATGTTTGAACTTTTGAAATATTTCGTTGGTTAATTGTGGAGTGACTTGAGCTCATTACTTATCTGCTGTACTAAAAAAAAAAAAACTCTCGTTTTTGTCTCGCATATTATGATTGACTTGATTTGAACAAAAATTTGAGTGGTCATTTGGGACCAAAGAAATCCGGTTATTTCTAAAATTGTTAATTTTGGAGATCAAATGCCAGTAAATGATTTTTGGACAAATTGAGTCGAAGATTTTGGTAAAATTAGTTTTCTATCAAAAATATATCTTCCTATTCGAGTTTCGAACCACCAGATGGAATCATTTAACTAGACCTTTAATTGACCCTGGAGTTGACTATTCTTGTGAAAAGCCTATTTTCGTGAGTGGTACAAGTAAAGTGTGATTGTTGCCATATAGTTTGGAGGGTAGGATTCCCATGAAAAAATCAGTGCTTAATTGTTAGTGCAAATTATAGAAGCTGTAAATTTTGATAGATCTAGTGGACCTGGCAAATAAGGGGTACGGTATTATCGTAAGTGTGAATTTCGAGGACGAAATTCTTTTAAGGAGGGGAGGTTATGAGGATCCGAAATTTTCTTATTTTATTTCATTTTACTGGTTTACTTAATTATTTACTCACACGTTATTTACTTTGTTGAACAAATATAATAATGAACTAGAAAATAGAATGTTAACTGAATTCAGTTATTCACAATATCTTAAATACTACCCGAAAAATCACATGATGGAGTTTGATATGAATGTATCAGTGTGAAAGCATGCATTGAATAATATGAAAAAGTAACGATTGCTATGATACTTTGAAAGTTAAAAAGAAAATAAAATTCACAAGGATAACCTATCGTATTAATGTTGATTTATAATACCATTAGGAAAATGAATAATCTACAAAGCAAATTATTATTATACATCGTTGTAGAGTTTACATATAAAGAAAATTATATCTACATAGTTTAATATAACATTCAGCTCCATGGTTGTACGTCAAAATATTGGATAAGAAGGTTTGATCAAAACTTTACTATTCTTGTACCGTTAATATGGTGGTTGCAGATTAAGTATAAAAATATAATTTCAATTTTCCATTTATTAGAGCAAAATTGAGATAAGCATGCTATATTTTTCGATTATATGTTAATGTTTTAAGAGTATGAAGGTGCAGCAGTATTAACAAGTTGTGTATTAAAATGAATATAGTTTACTATAAATGAAAAGAACATATTCTAATTAGATGTAAGTTACTCTTAGGTAGTCAAAATAGAGAAATAGAGTTTACAAGTTATGTGTAGTTACAAAATTTAGATTATAGTTTTCACTCTTTTGAAGTATCCAAGTTATTTTAGGCAGTAATCAATTTATGATTCTCTAAATAGAGTTCATTCGATTAAATGCTAGACTCCCTAATAATTTTGAAGTTTGAACAATTTATGTGAAGACAAGTTTATAAAAAAATAACCAGTTATGTTCTAATATTATAAAGTATTGATGGGTTAAAAATATATTGGTGGATAATTTTAATATTATTAAAGTTATTCATTTTTATACATAGGATTTGCACTCACAAGATAATATTTGTTTAAAGCAAGCCAACATTTAAGATTAAAAGGAAAGGCCAACACTATTTTAGGACAATTTGAGAAAACTAGAATGTTTTATTGTATTATCAATAATAAATTATAAATTTTCTCTTTCTTTTTTTCTTTATTTGCATCAATTACATAGGCATGTCAAAAAAAAAATAAGTTTCATCATAGGTAACAACATATTTAAGGAAATTTGAAAAATGGGAAGTTCAATTTTTGAATTAATTAAAGTTTCATGCAAATAATTAGGTGGTTTTTCCTTTTTGTCTTCCATAGGCAGTCTAGACTTGTGACCTGCACTTCTAACAGGTCTATTGCAAAACTCAATGGTTTTCATTGACAATTTTGGTGAAAATAATTTAATAAGATTATATTAACTAGATATATTATAGAAAAGTCAAGCAAATGAACTTTATATTGAACAATCCAAAATTATACTTTTTTTCCTAAATTATATATATCCATGAAAGGATTGAAGACAACCAAGTGGAAGAGATAAATAATGTACAGATCACAAACGTAACAGTAAGTAAATAGAAAGGAAAGAATTGCAAACCAATTAACTACCAAACTCCTCTTGAGCTTGTACATTAATTCAAATAAGTTTCTTCAAGTTGATGAATTACAATCACTCTTGCGTACAAAGGAAGGTTCACCTCCTCCTTGCCCCGAACACCACTCGGTCAAGTCAGGAAGTTTTACTATCCCTCAGGACAACCCTCACAGAGCTACACTCATGAAGTATTCACTCACAAATGAAAAGCTTACAATGAACCTCACACCACTAAGACTACAAATCTTTTTTGAAGAGTATTTTCTCACTAAAATCACTCTAGATCATTTGTATCTTTTGACGTCCCCGCTTCTCCCAAGGGCGAACCCTAGGGTATCGGCGGGACGCCTGCCTAGCTCGCGCCAGGATTCAAAATCTCAAAGCTAAAAAAAACTATATAAACCACAAGAGTACTATTCAGAAGATATACAACCGCCAAAAGTATCGAATCAAACCACTCTAATACATTATAATAATAACCAGCAGAAGGTAGACCCTAAGGAGGGTCCTTATACAAACCAACAAACCACCAAAACAAAAAAAAACATCCTAACTGTCCGACTATTACAAGTAGACCTAACTATACTAGTGAATGTGCCCAGGCGTTCCCCGTGTCGTCCCCTGCTAAGGAAAATAAAGGAAACGGGGTAAGCTATATGCTTAGTAAGTACACGGGGTAAAAGTGTAAATTTCACATTTAGATAAACAACAATATCACAAAAGTGTCAAGTCAAGTGCAAAAGTAACAATACAAAGGAAGGATACAGGTTGGCTCCAAACCCAAGTCGTTTGCCATGCGTGACCTCCTGCCGACACTCCGCTCCTGCCGACACTCCGTCGACCATAAATAAGGTCCGTAGAACTCCACTTGTACACCCACCGAACACCTTATCACCCTCGCTGGCCAGTCACCTCACAAACTTGCCCGGGCGAACGAAATCACAAACTTGAGCTTGAGTCACAAGCTCGGGTCACAAACTTGGTTCACATTCTCGGTGAACCGGATTCACAAACTTGGTGACCTCAGACTAAGTTGGACTGGCTTCGACCAAGCCCTGACCGGCTCGAATAGTCCATCTAGGTCGGAAGATCAACCCCAACTTACAAACGTCACCCCGAGCTACAAGCTCAAGGGGTTCAAACCCAAAACTCACAAACGTCACCCCGAGCTACAAGCTCAAGGGGTTCAAACCCAAAATAATTCATTTAAACATGTCATGTATAAATATGCATGTAAAATAGGGTTTAGGTCGAGTGCGATAAAGTACACCCTCGCCTAGGTACCCTTTCATTCACCTCAAAACACATAAGAAAGTTATATACAAAACGGCCCGAATACTTACTCAAAACACAAAAGTAGTACAAAAGCAGAAATCACTTCGTGCGTGTTAGCTAGTAGGCCCCACCAGTTCCGCCTAGCTCACCACGGTCTGAAATAGAAGATTGCATCTCATTATATCACAAACGGCCACTAACATACCCAAAACAAGCAAAACGGCAAAATCGGCACATGAAAGTGCGGAAACGACAAAATGGACACACGCAAGTGCGGAAACGGCAAACGGAAATGGCCAAATTTGCCATCTCAAACCGTTTTGATCAAAATTTAGGCTAGGAATATCGGATCAAGGTGGGTGAGACACCGTTTCGAAGCTATGAGGAAGGGCTACAACTTTTATTTAGACATCTCAACCCAGATCTCAATAGGTATTGGTCAAAATGAACAAAATAGTTCCAGCTATGTCATTTCGGGTTACCAAACAGGCCCTGTTTGAAAGACCGTAACTCACGACTCAAAAATCAGAATCAAGAAATTCCAGAGACGTTAGAAAGCTAAGACATAAGGCTATAACTTTCATGTTTGGACTAAAAGCTGAATCAATACAGAGCATGGAGGAAAACGGGTCCAAACATTCTTGTCAGAACTGTCCAATGCGCAGGCAGTTCTGACAATTGATCTTGTTTTGGTCATAACTGAAGCTACGAGACTCGGATTCGGATGCACTTTATACTGTTTCGAAGCTGAGACCAAGATCTACATTTCTTATGAAGGGATCAACACCCAGTTCGCACGTTATCAGAACGGGTCAAAACGTAACACAATCCAGGGTACAAAACAGGTACTAGTGTTTTGTCTATAACTCGAGCTACACTGATCTGTTTGACCTGAAATTTTGCAGGAATATTCAGGACATAAGAGGCTACAACTTTCATGTTTTAAGAAACTTCTGAATCAATACGTAGTATCAATAAAAATGGAACCAAAGTACAGATGCTGAACTGCCCTGGTTACCCGTTTTGCCGGTTTCCAATGTCGCAAACGCATGGTTCATTTCTTTGGTACTTATGCAAGGTTTCCAACCAAATTCATACCAACTAAGCACACATATACCAACTTCTAAATGACCTGCAATTGGTCCGAAGTTTCCCTCTAAGCCACTACAAAATTGCCAAAACTAACCATGATCCTTAGACTAACTCCATTTGCATCACCTTAGCCAAACCCTAACTAGCCAAACCTTAGCCAAGCTAAACCAACCTAAGGAAGCCTAGGGTTTCTTAACCCAAAATCAGTTTTTACCACTCACTCACCAAACCAATGAAACCAATCATCAAACACAACCATTACAATCTTCATAGCACAAAATTAGAGCTACTTAACTTGTTTAGCATGAAACCCTAATTAGGGCTCCTATGGCTGAATCATCAAGGCCCCAAAATTAACCAAATTACTTCATAAAAACAAGTGATAGACATAAGAGGTACCATAATCAAGCACAACTAAGATCCTTTACCAAAATTAGCCACTAGTTCATCAATCAATAATCAACTTAAGTCTTCAAATAGACTTTCTTACCTCAAGATTAAGTATGTATGATGGCTAATGACCTTAAGCCAACTCCAAAGTGGATTCTTTATGCTTCAAAATGAAGATTTATGGAAGGAAATTGATTGAACTTCACAAACTTCCCTTGGTTTCTCCCTTCAAGGTGGCCGGCCCTCTCTCTCACTTTTTCTCTTTAATTTTTGTTTTGTTTGTCTTACAAATGACTTAGTTATGGCCCTTGAGACTAATATGTGGTGCAAGACCACTTAGGAGAGATATTTATTAAGCTAATCAATCACACAAGAGTGCTTTAATTGCTTTTTAACCCTTACACTTCAACTTAGCTTTAGTTCCACTCTTGCCCTCAAACATTTTGGACTCTTTCAATTAACTCCATAGGTTATAACTTAATCTAGTCCAAAACATATAATCATACTTAATTGCTTCACTAATCACCTTCCTATCTTAATCACCGATACTTAATCATACTTAATCCCACATGAAAGCAATTAAACCACAACCTTTTTGTCATGGGTAGTATTAAGGGTTTTAAACCCAACTTAGATTCGAACAAATCATATCACTAGAAACTTTTCTAGTTTAGGGTTTTCCTAACTTTTAAACTCACTTAACCTATCTAAAATGGATCAAATCCTATACTTACCCGCACTAAAACACACACTAGCATAACTAACGTGAATCACCGCTCTAACTTATGTTTAATACAAAACTAGGGTTTCAATACTAACCCCAACTTAGGGTTTTCGAATTAGTCCCAAAACCTAATGTTACCGCACAATAATGAATATAACCTAATATCAAACTTAAGAACGGACTGGGGCCTCACATATCTTCAGTGTGCAAAAGTTGTTTCAAGTATCTGACCAATCACAATTTATATAGGACTAAGAAAGTGCCTCATTAATGCTTCCAACGGATAGAAAGTAGCTGAAGAGTCAACTAGCCATTGGAGTATCGGACGTCCGGTACTCCTGTTTTTTGCATCCGACAGCAGGCAGTGAGTTTGAGAAATTTTCTTCAATTCTATCGGACGTCCGGTGCAAGCTCTTTGTGCGTCCGACAGCAAATTGGTGATCTTATCTGTAGTACATGATCTTAGCCTTGGTTTTTTTTTTTTTTTTTTTTTTCCTGCCAAACTAAACGAGCTAGATTTTCTTTTTTTTTTTTTTTAAATAATATAGGCAAACACATAATGTTTTGTGGGCAGTTCATACCCTAACAAACGGAATCCCTAGGGTATCCAAGCGCATGAGGTGCGGAATCCTTCGTGGAAGTAAGTCCTCACCAGTGTAAACCTGGTCGTGTCCCAGCTGCAAAGAAGCTAGAGCATCTGCTACCATATTAGCTTGCCGAGAGATGTGACAGAGCGACGCCCCCAGTTCCGTCAATAAGCCCCGTATCTTCCTCACAACATTACACACCGGCCAACGTACCACAGCTCCCGAATTGACCATCCGAACGAGCGCACTAGAGTCACTCTCTGCCCTGACTGCGGTCAGTTGTCTGTCATGACATAAGGCTAACCCAGTCAGCACTGCCAGTCCCTCCGCCTGATCCACCCCAACCTCCCCAAACTCCTTGTAAAACGCAAAAATCACCATGCCCTCGCTCGTTCGGACAACGCCACCCCCGGACGCCCCAGATTGGCCAACCCGGGCATCTGTGTTCAGCTTCAGGTATGGGGCGGGGGGCTTGGCCCACGCCACGAGAGACGGTCGCTTCACCGCCCTCGTTCCGTGAGACCCCCTAGCCCAAATACAATCACTATCTCCTCGAAATACCCGCCCCAATTTCCGCGCTTGCCCTAGGAGCTCAATGAAGTTACCCACCTGCCATATAACATGATCTGCATGCATCTTCACCCCCTCAAACCTAGCCTGATTCCGTGCCCTCCATATAAACCACAGGGCCGCAATCGGAACTACTACCCGAACATGGTTCTCGCTCACCATACGGTGCGATAGGAACCACGCCATCAGCACTGATGACACCCCGAAGAACTCCCGCCTCAGAATCCCGAACTGCTGACCAAAATGACCCCAAATGGTAGTAGCCACTGGACCGGTCACAAAAAGATGCTCCGTAGTTTCGCCCGCCCCTTCGCAGCAAGAACATCTCGACGCCAGCTTTATCCCCTTCCGCTGCACCTGATCGTCTATGGGAACCCATTTCCTCAGCAAACGCCAAACAAAAAAGGACATCTTCTTCGGTAGGATAGCGCTCCAAATGTACCTACTAACCATGGAGGAAATACCTTTCTGGCGAAGGCCCTCTACTGCCGTCGAGACCGTGAAGACTCCGGAGGCGGACCCCTCCCACACCATTTGGTCCTTCAAATGTGGAAAAATTTGTTGCTGCCGGACTTGGGAAACCAATGTCTCTGGCAGCCACTGTCTGAGCCGCGCTGTATCCCAACCATCGCACAAATAAAGTTCACCTACGAGCACAGTCGGCCTATTTGCTGCGTCCAGAAGCTTTGCCAAAGGCAAGTCTGTACACCATCGGTCCTGCCAAAAATCCACCAGACCCTCTCCCAAGCACCAACGAATCCTACCCTCCGCGTACTCACGAATGTCAGCCAGGCGCCGCCAAGTCGGAGGGGGACGACCGACATCAACGAGTGCCGGGTGAACACCTCGGATATATTTGTAATGCATGAACTCAGCCCATGCCGAATCCTTCTGCCTCAGCTTCCACCACAGTTTGCAAGAGAAAGCCTTAATCATGTCCTCAAAAGACCGAAACCCCAAACCTCCTTCTCCTACCGGAAAGCAAACTTTCTCCCAGGCTGCCCAGTGAACCCTCTTCTCCGTCATGGAGTGGTCCCAGAGAAAAGCATTGCAGATTCGTCCCAGAGAGACCGAGACCGCCTTCGGGGGCTGCATCACTTGGAGCAAATGCAGCGGCATGGAGCTAAGCACGTGGCGAATAAGAATGATTTTTCCCCCATGGATAACAACTTGGAGCTCCAATGGAAAAGTCGCTGTCTCACTTTTGCCAGTAGCCCATCAAAGGACACGCAACTACATCTGCCCTTCACCAACGGAACCCCCAGATATCTGAAGGGTAGTCCGAGCTCACGGTAACCGAGGATAGACTGCACCGCCTCTCTCTGCTCCATTGTCATCGCAGAGGCGGGGGTGAACGAACTCTTGTCAATATTTACTTTCTGCCCCGACCATGTTTGGTAATGCCCCAGGAACTGCTTAATCGCAGTCAAAGCCTCCGCCGAGCAACGTGTGAAGACAAGGATATCATCCGCGAAAGCTAAATACGGGACACGCGATCCCGCAGAAACAAAAAACCTACTCTCCTTTGCCAGGAACAAGTCGTTAATGCCCCGCCCTAGAAATTCGGCCACAAATAAGAACAGAGCAGGCGACAGTGGGTCCCCTTGCCGGACCCCTCGGGAGGATTTGAAATACCCCGCTGGCTCGCCGTTGACCAGCACTGAAAACCACGAATTGGAGAAAGTCCTGAAACATAAATCAACCACCTGTTCATCCAGGCCAAACTGCCGAAGCATGAAGAGCAAGAACGGCCACTCCACCCTATCGTATGCTTTCTCCATATCCAACTTTAGAATCAGATTCGGCTCCTTCAGACGCCTGTCCAAATCCAGCGCTAGCTCCTGAGCTAACAGTATATTGTCCGCTATACCCCGGCCCGGTACAAACCCGGTCTGCCAAGGCGATATAATCGCCGGGAGCACTTTGTTAATTCTGGACGACAAAATCTTTGAGATAATTTTGGAACTTACGTTGCATAGACTAATCGGCCTGAAGTCGCGCCACTGACAGGCTCCCTCCACCTTGGGAATCAAAACTAGGAGGGAGCTCGACCAACTCCTTGGCTGACCGACCCCTTTAAAAAAATCCTGGACTGCCGCCACAAGGTCCTCCTGGATAATCCTCCAGCAGATTTCGTAAAAGCCCACTCCAAAGCCATCCGGGCCCGGGGCGCTATTCACCTCCATCGAGAACACCGCCTCTCGAATTTCCTCCGCTACTGGTATAACTTTTAAGTTATCGTTGCTGGCACTGTCCACCTGAGGCACTGCAAATGGAAGTGCTGGGTAACGGCCCCTGAAGGCCAAATCTGACGTAAATAAGCTGGCAAAGAAATCCGTCGCCGAGGTCTTAATATGCTGCCCAGTATCGCACCATCGGCCCTCCGCATCCTTAATCCGAGCGATAAAGTTGGAGTTCCTCCGCTGACGGACCACCGAGTGAAAGAAGGAGGTGTTAGCATCACCTTCACGAAGCCACTTAATTGCCGATTTTTGCCTCCAAAATTCGCACTCGATTCCCAGCTCCCTAGTGTATATCGCTCTAGCCTCATTGAGCAGGATCCTGGAGTCGTCGTCTCGCCGCCTATCATATTCCTCCTCCCGTTGTCTGTAAATGCCCTCTGCCTCCCTAACCCTGGAAGCAATGTCACCAAAAGTCTCTCGGCTCCACTGTCGCAGTCTTTTCTTCAACTGTAACAGTTTATTGAAGAACCGGGTCATGCCTACCCCCGAAACTTCCGTCCCCCAAACTTCGCCTACCTCCGTTAAAAAGCCCGGGTGACGGGCCCAAACATTCAGAAATCTGAAGGAGGCTGGGGAGGGAGCGCCCATTCCTGGGACACATTTCACAAGTAACGGGGCGTGATCTGAGCGTCCCCTAGCTAGGTGTGACACCCTAGACACCGGATACGCTTCCATCCACCTGCCGTTTATCAAGGCCCGATCCAGCCTCTGCCACAGCGATCCATTAGTCCAGGTAAATTGAGAACCATCAAAGTCCAATGCGGATAATCCACAACGAAACATTGAGTCATTAAATTCCTCCATATTACGGGCATTGGGCGGGGACCCCCCGGCCCTCTCCTCAGCAGAGGATATCACATTGAAGTCCCCTATTACCATCCAGGGGAGACTCATCGTCCCTCCTATCCCTTCCAACGCCTCCCAGAGCGGACGTCGTGCCACTCTGGTGCACTTGGCATAAACAAATGACACATATAAGGAGGCGCCAGACACAAAAGATGCCATCACATGGACCACTTGCTCTGCACCTTCCACACAATTCAGAGTTAATCCCGTGTCCCAGAGAAGCCAAAATTTCCCATTGATGAAACTTGCTGCATTTTCAAATTTAAGTTTTCGTCTAACTATTTCCAATTGACCTAACTCAGACATAGGTTCCAAAAGGGCCAGTAGACGAACCGAACTGTTGTGGCAAATCTTTCCCAAATATCGAAGGGAGTCTGCACGTGAGGCTCCCCGGATGTTCCAACATAATATACTAATTGGATTTAACATTAGAACGCAGTGAGTAGGGAGCTTGAGTAATGAACGGAACCTGATTCTGGGGGGCATCTTTGCGCGGACGGCCCCGTCCCTTCCTGACAGAGGTTGGCTTGTCCCTTGCTCGCTCGTTCTCGCCACTTCCCTCAGCTCGTGCTACCACTCCCTTTGCCTGCAAAGATTGCCACCTAAGGCTCAATTCCTTGTGGGACTCCAATAGTTGTTGTTTTGAGATGCCCACCGGGACGACATTATCCGTCGATAATCTCCGCGGCAGATCCCGGCTGCGGATTCTAGGCGGGGAATCCCATAACGAGTCCGACATACTTCCGTCTTCGCCCTCCCCCTCCATGCTCTGGAGAGCCGCGAACCTGTTCTGTCCACCAATGTTTTCCTCTGCTTCCGTCACCTCCAGCCCCTCTCCGGAGCAAACCAGGTCAATGACCAGTCCATCCCCTACCGCCTGCCCTACCTGCTGCTGCCAGTGCTGGGGCAGTCCTCTTGGTCCGTGCGCTGAGGAAGATGGCTGCTCCAGGACAGTTCCTTCGATCCGCACGTCCTCACTTACAGCCAAAGTACCCACTGCCTCAGGCACTACCGTCGGTCCCTTTCCCATTCTGCTGCGTTCCTCCGGACGTTGTGCAGGCAGCATGGAAGCCGCCGCCACCCCCTCCTGCGCACCCATCAGCAGCTTGGATTCCTTCCCTCCGCCGTTCCCCTCCACTGCAACTGCACCTCCGGGGCTGACTGCTGGGGTTATTCTGCTGCTGCATCCCCCCTGAATTGCTCCTGCTGCCAACTCGCCCTCCGCGCCCTTCAGCGGTCCACCCTTGCTGCCAGGCGCTGCGTCTGCTGTCTTTGCCACATACACCTGTTGCTGGGATGCGCGATGTGCGTGATCTGCAATCTTCACCGAACGCAAAGTTGGATTCTTCCTATAGCAGGCGTCATCAGCGTGCCCAAAGATATTGCAGTGGGAGCAGTATTCTGGTAGATTTTCCATCTCCACCATTTGCCAGAAGCCAAACTCCTCCTCTCCAATCCATACCCTCTTAACCGGTGTTGCGGCAAGATTGATTTCCACCAGAACTCGCGCCACGGAAGGGCGCCTCAGGTCGCATGTTGCTGCGTCAACCCGGAGTGGGCGACCCAGCGTTGCAGCGAGCCGCAGCAACTGATTCTTTTGAAAGAACGGGAGAGGCAGATCAAGGAACGCCACCCACACCGGAGCTACAGCCAGCTCTTGGTTTGGCGGTAACGTTTGGTTTTGGGAGTATTTCGAAAACCCTAAGTAGGAATTACGATTTAAACCCTAAGTTCCGGTTAAGATTGAAAACCCGTTTTTTTTCTACATTTTCTTTATTAGAAAATTCCCCAGATAATTTTTATGAGTAAATATAGTTTTTAGATGATTTTTCTAGTATTAGTTAGTTTTTGAGAAATTAAGAACGTATATCGGACGTGGGACCCACTAGTGCGAAAAGTTCGGAAAAATTCGGCCAATTAGGTTAAATTCCGGATACTGTGTAAAATTTATCGGGTGTTAAGAGATAAGTAGAGAGTGAGATATGATTGATGTGAGAGAGAAAAGAAAGGATAGGAATGCATTAATGGTGGTGACAAGTGTCACCATTTCATTGGAGAAGACTTAAGAATTACTATTCACTTTCTTGACTTTTTTGACCAAAAGATTAAATATCCAAAAATTGCTCAAAAATCACCATTTTCTTCCTTGTGTTGGCCGGCCCTTTCTCTCTCAAAGAAGAAGGAAATTCTTCAACTTTCAAGCTTCCAATTGGACCAAAATCCACCAAATCAAGAGTTTAAGTTAGTTTTACTCCATACAATCTTTCCTTTTGGTGATATTGGTTGGTTTATTGAAGCTTTTTGGAAGAGCTAAGGTGTCCATCATCTTCCTCTCTCTTGTTATTAGGTGAGTGATGCTTCAACCTTTCCCCTACACCTAATGATGGTTATATTATGCTTAGAAGTGGCTTGAGTGTTGGAAAATGTGATTTATTTCTTGATTTGAAGAGTTTTGGTGAAGTTTTCCATTTTATGATGAATTTTCTGGTTTCATATGATTTTGATGTTTTGGACTAGTATGATGGTTGGTAATAAGGGGCTTTGGCTCTAGTAGGTGTGGATTGTTGTTAAATGCAACCAATTTTGGAATTGGAATGAAATGTGAAAAGTTAGGGTTCTTGAACCCCTATTCTGTCCGAAATTTTAGGTCATAGCTAGAGGCCGAATTGGACTTTTCTCAAAACATGAAAGTTGTAGGTATTGATGAGTTTAGTGTGTCTGCAAAATTTCAGGGCAATTGGACTAGTGTAGAGTGAGTTATGCCGTTTTTACTGTTGCTGTTTTTGGTGCACAGAATGTCCGAACTGCGATAGTAATTGCCTGTTTTGACTGGAATTGGTTTGGATTTTGAAGTTGGTGTCTTCTGAGGAAATGTAGCTGGATGTCTTAGCTAACTTATGCCTTTGGAATTTCGGCATTTGGACCTGTGTAGGCTGAGATTGACGTATTACAGTTTTGTGTGTTTTGCAAACCTGTTTTGGTAATTCTGGTTTCGTATTTTGCATATTTGACCTAGTTGTGCTAGGATTTGGACTGAGTGGCCTTCTACATTGTTGTAGCCCTGTTTCATAGCTTCGAAACGGTGGGTCTTACACCCCCATCCGATAACCGTAGTGAATTTGGTGCCATTACCGCATATTGAGGTCAAATACGGTTTGTGATTCTGGTACGTTTTTGGAAAGTTTATGGCTGGAACTTTGGCTTCACATTTGACTGAGTTACAAGCTGTTTGGGCTTCCGACCAAAACACCAAACTTATAGCCCTATATCAGAGCTTTCTAACGCCCTTGGAATTTCATGAATCGGATTTATAAAACCTGAGATATAGCCGAGCAAACAAGGCCTGCCCGTGAAAATGACCAGAAATCTGTTTTGGTCCTGATGACCAATTTCCGTTCCGAATTTGGGTTGCCGACCTTCATGAAAGTTGTTCCATTTGGAATGAACTATCTAACTGCCAATTTTCAGCTCTTTTGACCATGTGTAGCATAGAAAACAGTTTGCACTCAAAACTGACCATTTGTGCATTGGCCAGATTTCGTAAGTGATTGTGTTTGGTTCATCTGGGACTAAAGCCTCCAGTTTCAGTTCTGGATGTCTTCATAACAGTTGTTGTTCATCCTTTAAGCTTCGATATGGCGTCTCATACGCCTTAATCCGATATTCGTAGCTCAACTTATGAGTAAACTAGAAACGAGTGTCAAATCTGCCGTTTCCGCTAACGGCCGTCTCCGTTTCCGTTCGTCATATTTACGTGCGCGCGTGCCGTTTTTGCCGTTTTGCTTGTTTTAGGCACGATAGTAGTCGTTTGCGATATGATGTGACACAATCTTCTATTTCAGACTGTGGTAAGCTGGGCGGAACTGGTGGGGCCCACTACTAGCTGTTCATTTCGATCCGACTTCGTACTTTTGCTATTTCAGTTTCTGGGTAAGTATTCAGGCCAGTTTGGTGTGTTTTCTTTGCTATGTGTTTGAGATATGTGAAAAGGGCACTTAGGCGAGGGTGTACTTTATCGCACTCGACCTAAACCCTAATTTGAATGTATAATTATACTTGGCATATGTATATGAACCTTTTGGAACCAAAACCCTTGAGCTTGTGGCTCGGGGCGACTTTCGAATAAAGTTTGTAAAGTTTGCAAAGTTTGTGATTTTGAATAATTTTGTGAAGTTTGTGAGTTTGGGGCGAACTCTTGACCTGGTTGGACTATTCGAGCCGGTAAGGGCTTGGTCGAAGGCAGTCCAACTTAGTCTGAGGTCACCAAGTTTGTAGGTTCATGTTATGAACCAATTTTGTGAATCCGGTTCACCGAGAAGGTGACCAAGTTTGTGACCCGAGCTTGTGACTCAAGCTCAAGTTTGTGATTTCGTTCGCCCGGGCAAGTTTGTGAGGTGACTGGCCAGTGAGGGTGATAAGGTGTCGGTGGGTGTACAAGTGAAGTTCTACGGACTATTATTTGCAGTCGACGGAGTGTCGGCAGGAGATCACGCATGGCATATGAGTTGGCTTTGGAGCCACCTGTATCCTTATTATGTGATGTTACTTTTCTGCTTTTGCTTTACTCTTATTGTGTAACTGTTATGTGAAATTTATGCTTTCGCCCCTGTTTACTTACTAAGCATATAGCTTACCCCATTCCTTTTGTTTTCCTTAGCAGGGACCGACGCGGGGACTTTTGGCTCGTATACTAGTATAGTTAGATTGGCTTGTAATAGTTGAACAGTTAGGATGTTTGTTTTTGTTATGGTGGTTTGACTCGATACTTTTGGAGAATGTAATTATAACTCTTTTGGGATTGTATATATTGTATTTAGTGCTCTTTCGAACTTTAGGTTTTGAGTCCTGGCGCGAGCTAGGCAGGCGGCCCGCCGATACCCTTGGGTTCGCCCTTGGGAGAAGTGGGGTCGTCACATGGTTCGCCTTGAATTCAAGGGACCACTTGGAGATTGACATGGGTGAACTTCGGACGTACCAGATCCTCCGTGCGAACAACCTGGCGTAATCCTCATCCAATGTGGGTCGGAGCAACACATGTTTTGGATCCAGCAAGCCAACTGCGCAGTCCCCCTTGAGACCGAGGGAGGTGATAAATCTTCTGATAATGTCCATTGAAGGCCTGGTGTAAGAGAACCTTCCCACAAGCGCGTTCTGAAGCGGTTCCGAAAGCTTCTCAATCTCCTGCCTTGTCAGCCGGAGCGCTGGCTTTCCTCGGTAGGACGAGATTACGCCCAACGCTGCCATTCCGGTTCCAGTCGACCCAGCCAAGGCCACCGCCGCGTAGGTGGGCAGTGACGGCCCTCCATCTGGAGGTTGCACCGACGGCCCCGCGGCCGCCATGCACGACCGAAGGAAACTACGTTTAGGGTTTAGGTTTTAGGTTTAGGTTTAGGGTTTGCTCTTACCCTGGTTAATGACTAATCAGCATTACTTTTACTTGTTTCACAAAACAATATCTCTTACCTCCCAAGCTAGTAATTTGAGTAGGATCAAATAAATCAAGATGCAAGAGTTCCAAAGGTTTAGAAGTTGATACACGCTTCTTTGGTTTAAAGGAAATTTTTGTTTGCTTCCCAAATTGACATGCATCACAAATTTTGTCCTTTTCAAAACTGATTTTTGGCAAACCTCTAACCAGCTCCTTTTTCGAGATTTCCTTTAGTAATTCCATGTTAAAATGACAAAGTCTCTTATGCCACAACCAAGGATCTTCATTTGAAGTTTTAAGACATTGGAAGCTAGATGAATCAAGTTTATCAAGAACAACAATATAAATATCGTTAAACCTCTTACCATTGAACACAACATTATATTTAGAGTCAAGCACAATGCATTCATGCTTTTTGAACAACACATTCAAGTCTTTATCACATAATTGACTAACACTAAGCAAGTTATAACCTAAGTTATCAACTAAGAGCACATTATGAACAAAAGTTTCACCATCCTTACCAACATCACCTATTCCAATTGTCTTAGCTTTCACGTCATCACCAAATGTCACCTTTCCACTTGATTTTGATTTTAGCTTTATGAACAACGAAGGATCACCGGTCATATGCCTTGAACAGCCACTGTCAATGAACCATTTGGACTTGTTTGAGCCTTTTCCCTGAAAAGAGAGAGTGTTTGGTACCCTTTAACTTTTGGGTCCACAATAGTTAGCATTGTGTCTAACTAACCACATGCATCTCATTCCTTTGTTCAGATTTCTTTTCACATAACAATCTCCTTTCAAATGCCCTCTTTGACAACAAAAACTACACATAATGGAAGAGTCTTTAACATGTAATGGTTTGATAAATCTCAATCCACTCCTTCTATATGTTGTGAAACCATGTGCATTTTTGTTGTGTGCTAATGTTCTTTCATGAGCAGTAAGAAAGGTGGTTGACATGTTCTTTTTGAGATAATCTTGTTTTCTAGCTTTTAAAGTCTCATCCAAATTGTCCATCCTTTTATTCAAATCACCATGTCTTTCCTTTAGCATTTCACAAACACTTGTCTTTCTATCAAGTTCATTTTGAACATCAAATCCGGCTCTTACAAGGCACTCATTGTCAGCCTTTAGTTGTTTATTTTGTTGAAAAAGACTTGCATTATTTTGAATGAGAAAGACAATTTTCTGTTTTAGCTGCTTGTTTTTATCATAAGATTCCTTCAAGGCATTATGCAATTTTTCAACACAGGATTCAAGATCATCATCATCTTCATCATCACTTTCAGATTGAGAGTGTATGGAAGTTACCTCATTATCTCCAATAGCCATGAAGGCCATTTGAGCTGATTCTTCTTCTTCTTCAACTTCGCCTTCGGAGTTACATTCATTCCATGTAATCTGGAAATTGTTGAACCTTGGCTTTCGATCAACTTTTCCATCTTTCTTTTTCTTCAGGGAGCATTCGTTTGCGTAGTGTCCAAGCTGTCCACATTCGTAGCATTTGTCCAATTGTTTCTTGTTGAATTCTTATTTTCCTTTGTTCCTTGCGTTTGAAGACTGATTCTGGAATTGATTGCTAGGTCCTCCCCTTCTAAACTTCCTTTTATTCAAGATTCTCTTGAAGCTTTTTGTGATGAGAGCAAGATCGTTGTCATCACCATCCGAGTCTTCATCATCCAACTGAGCTGGATCATTTTCACCTTGAGCTGCCTTTAGAGCTATGTTTCTCTTTGCTCTCGCGTCCTCTTCCTCCTGCACTTTAGTTTTCAACTTCAACTCATAGGAGGTTAGTGAGTTAATGAGAGATTCAATAGGCACAGAATTCAAATCCTTAGCCTCCTCTATTGCAGTCACTTTACTTTCCCATTCTTTGCCCAATGCATTGAGAATTTTCCTGTTTTTCTCTCCCAAGGTGTACTCTTTGCCCAACACCTCGAGATCTTTGATCAAGTCATTGAACCTGCAATACATTTTATCAATATCCTCAAGGGGTTCTATTTTAAATGATTCATACTTTGTGACCAAGATAGACTTTTTCTGTTCTCTCGCGTTGTCGCTACCCTCATGAATTTCTCTTAGCTTATCCCACGTTTCTTTGGCAGATTTACATCCTTTTACTCTAATTGATTCATTTGAGTCTAAGGCACTATAAAGAACATTCATGGCTTTGGCATTCAATGTGAGATTGGTTCTATCTTGAGCATTCAACTCAGCTCTTGTTTTTGGCCGAAACAAACCTGTATCTGCATCAAGAACGTTAGCATTATGTGGTCCTTCATTCACAATAAACCATAGCTCAATATCAATGGATTGCAAAAAGATAATCATTCTTTCTTTCCAACTAACATAATTGGAACCAATAAACATAGGAGGCCTAGTGACAGATTGCCCCTCAACAAACATGGCATGATTGGTTGTCATCTTTACTCCAAGCCGCTTGAGCTTAATCTCTAGGAGACCAAGCTCTGATACCAATTGTAAGACCCAAAGACAACCTAAGAGGGGGGTGAATTAGGTTGATTAAAAATACTTTATTGAGTTTATGCACTTTTTCTTTAATAAAAAATTTACCATCTTTTCAAGTAGTGATCAGCCAAGTAAATTTAAAGAAGAGAGCAATGTTGATCAGAAATAAGAATGTATATAGGCAATGAGAATTTTATTAAATAAAAGGAATAAGATAGAGTATCAAACCGATTGTCTACCAAGCTTTCTTCAAACTTGAAGACCAATCACAAAGATGAGCACCTTCTCTTTGATGAAAAATAATCAACTCAATGTACAATGGAGGGATCACTTCCTCCTTGCCCCAAGCCACTTAGTCAAGCTAGGAAGTTTTACTATCACTCAGATAACCCTCAACAAAGCTACACTATTGAAAATTTCAAACACAAGAGAAGTGCTTACAAGAACTTCACACTACTTGGAGAACAAATCTTGCTTAGGAGACAATTTTCTAGCTAAAATATCTCTTGAGATATTGTAAACAAAGTGTGTAAAAGTCATTCTCTGGTTCAGAATCGTTTGTATTTAAAGGGGACCAAAAATGGGCTTCATTAATGCTTCCAACGGATAGAAGGCGGATGAAGAGTCAGCTAGCCGTTGGGGCTGTCGGACGTCCGACAGCTTAATCATCGTCCGAAAATCAGCCAAGTTGTCTTTCGGACGTCCAATGGGATTTTATCGTCCGACAGCTTCTGCGTCCGAACGTCGTCAGAGAGTCATCAAAACTTTGCGAAATTTTTCGAACGTCCGACGCGATCGATGTGAGTCCGAGGCGTGCGTCCGATCCTCCCGGACGTCCGATGCTTCCTCACGAGCGTCCGACAGAGTTTCCTTCTTGATGTTCTTCATCCTTTCGGACGTCCGACAGCTTCCTTTCGGATGTCCGACATGAGTGCCCTGTTTTTGCTTCTTCTTTTGGTTGATTTTCTTTCCTTGACACCTTTGTACCTGATTCTCTAAAAAGCAAAACACTTATATTTGAAGAGAATTAGATAAACATTTCAAAGTGCTTTGTGATCATCAAAAACAAGAATAACAAAAAGTCAATTGATGGATTAGAGGTGAGTGAGTTAAAAATTTAATCTTATACCGCGAGTGCATCGAAAGTTTCCCGAAAGTCGTGCTTGTACAAACTAATTGGAGATTTGAGGAATTAATACTTGTGAGGACTCGTATTTTTATTTCTAAAATAGTTATTTTTATGATTAATTTCCCTAGTATTAGTTATTTATATTATCATTACAAGAATTTCTTTTAATTTTCGCTTTGTCGCGCGTGAATCGAAAGTTCGCGTTTTTCGCCTCAGATCGACCCAATAGAGATTTCAGAAATTTATTCTAGACTACTAAGAGTGAATAATTATAGTGTTAAAGGAAGTACATTAGAGGTTTAGTGCACAAGTAAAACAAACTCGAGAGAAAATGGACACGAAACCCTCACTCACGAGTACTATTCATAGTTGACTTTTGTGCAAATTTTAACCACAAATCACCCAAGCTTCTCCAAGAACCTTCATTCATCAGCCATACTCTCTCTCTCCTCTCCTCAAGCTGGCCGAAACTTTCCAAGGAAGAAGAAGAGAAAGCTCTTCATCATTCTTGCTCCATTCTTGCACAATTTCACTCCAAAATCTTCATTCAACTTCCATGTCACTTAGAAATTAGCTTAAGCTTGGTGGAAGACTTCATCTTGGCGGTTTTCTTGGAGCTTTTGTGATAAAAAATTTCTGGTTTCAAGTAGGGATAGAGGTATACACATCAACTCCTCCAATCCCTCTATTTGATTCAAGATTTATGGTTGTTATTGCAAGGGTTTGAACCCTACACATGAATTAGGCTAGCGGACTTGAGGAGTTTACTTTTTTCCTTTTAAATGTTAGGCTAGTGGTCTTGTGGTGACCTCTAGGTAGTGGGCTTGAGGTGTAAATGCTTGAATGTGATTGCTATGTGTGTAGATGAAAAGATTTTGGTTAGAAACGACGGAAAAATCGAAGGAAGATTGCATTTGGGTGATGGCCGAACCTATCCTGTTTTTGCCGTGCCTTTATTTCAAAATTTTGATACTCAAATAACTGTGAAACTGATGTATATATGTTGTATATGGTATGTAGAAAGTTTCTACTGAAAATCATTTGAATTGGTTGAGCAAAACTTGAAATTTCGAAATGTAAAGAAACCTGGAAAATGTGTTCTGGCAGCTTGAACAGTGTTCCTTTGATCGAACATATCTCTTTGTACAGACTTCAAAATTGAGTGCCATTTATGGCATTTGAAACTAGACATTTGTAGCCTTTCAATGGTATAAAATTCACTTTCTAGTTCGAAATGAGTGAGCCGTAGTGAGTCGGTAAAATTACTGCCCTGTTCTGATGGCCTATCCGAGAGAAAGGTAGAAGCTGCATTTTGTGGCTCTATTTTCTCTCACTTATGAATTGATTTTGGAAATGATTTGTTTTGATGAAGTGTATCCTTATGATTCTAGTTTCTAACGCCACCAACCATTCTCAATTCCAAGTTGTATTGAGTGAGATATGGTTCTATTTCCGAACTGCAACAAAACTGGAAAACCCTTCTTTTGGCTGGCCGACTAATTTGGTTGCTTGTGAGAGGTTTTATTTTGAAATTTTGATGTCAACCAACTATCAATTGCTTATGAAATGTTTCTTGGGCCTTGGTTTCACAAATGGATCAAAATGGGACTAATTTCATGGTGCCAAGTGTTTGAAAAGGGAAAGAAAGTAAGAAGACTGATTTGTCTTGGAAATTTCTTGAACTTTGGTAGTTTTGTTAACTACCTTTCCGTACAACTTTTTATATGAAATTTGATAGAGGAATATCCCTCATATGGAAGTTGAAATGTACCAAATTTGGTGTTATTCTAAAACCATTTCAATACCCAAATGATGTGCCAAAGTTGTTCATCAAACCTGGAAAATTTACTGAACTACTTGATGCTCAAAAATTTGAATTTAGTTCTGTTTATTGAGTTTGAAACTTTGTTTGAAATTATTATTATGTTAAAATTTCATAGGCTAGTTCATTTCCTGTGAATTTTGCTGAATTTCCAAAGTTTGCCGAAAAACATGATTGAATCTGTCTTGTATGCTCAAGTCAGCCACTTTGAGCTGAAATTTGAATATCTTCCGTCTGGAATCTTGCAAAGATGTCTTCTGGAAACTTTTAGCACTTTGATCCAATATTCCAACGGTATAAATTTTTCTAATTTTGGACCTATTGAGTGCAAGTTCTGATTTTTGTAAGTTTGACGTGCAAAACTGAAATTTTCCAACTCGATGGGAAAGGAGTTTTTGGAAACTCTTCCCTATCCTTTGATATTGATTGACCGTTTTAAACTTGATTTCGTTAAGGAAATCAGTTTTTCTTGTGTTATTAAACCCCACTTTTGAGCCTCGATTTACTGTGACGCCCCCACTTCTCCCTAAGGCGAACGAAACGTATCCGCGGGACGCCTGCCCAACTCTCGCCAGGACTCGGTACAAATTCCATTCAAGCTTAACACAATACTAGTCATTACTACGAAGTAAAGTGATAAAGTGCGGAAACGTTCGAGTTTAACAATATATAACAATCATCCAATCCTTACATCGGGTTCTTAAAAGATAAATCGATACCCAAAATATGCAACAGCCAAGAAGTCTAGTCAATTACATTGAAACCCTAATACAAAAGTACATCCCAAGGGTTTCTTCGAGATTCACTCCATGCCCATTCCTGTTAAGGAAAACAAATCTACGGGGTGACCAATCGCTCGTGAGGCCAAGAACACACATGCAAGCACATGTCCAAGTAACAATCCCAATTAACGAGTAAATAACAATATTCAAGTAACTAACAATTCGAGCCAGAAAAATAAACAGAAACAATTCAAGGATATAGGAGCTCTCAGGAGCTATTTTCCACTTGCACGATCAAGAACATTCACGAGCTGACACTCCGTCAATCGGGTAGGTTAAAATTCGTAGAACCTCACTTATCATGTCCCTGTTCACCATTACATACCCCTGCACTGGGCCCGCCTGTCATTTGTTTGAGACGATACTACTCGAGTATGCCAAGTAAGACTTCTCACTAGGTCAAGCTTACCTTTTTCTCATGGTTTACCAAGAAACCCGACCAAACCCATGCCGGCTCGAGTCCAAGGTTGGCCAGTGAGAGTTGGGCGTCCCCTATGTTCATTTGTGAGCCGAGGAGATTCACTCCAGCGATATATGCAGCCATAACATACCATTTCATTTCATTCAAGCATTCAATATATTTTTAATCATTCAATTTCATTCAATCATGATTCATTCATTTCAAATGAGAACGAGTGCGGTAAAGTACACACTCGACTCCATTTTCAAAATCTCTAATCATCTATAACAGTTAAGCATGTATCAAGTACTCATACACTTGACACTCACCAAGTAATCAAGAAGCAAGTACAAGCGTTTGTTTTAGGCGTCTCCTGTGAGATCCTATTGAAGGTCCTCTTGAGTGCCTGAGCAATTAATAATGAACTATCACTTATAAACCCCAATTATCAAGGAAGATTGCACACTTGTACAATCTAAGAAAATTTCATGAAAATGAGCCTTAATTACTCGTAAATTGAGGCTCAAAAATGGGGTTTTAAAACACAAGCGAAATCTGTTTTTCATCTTTGAAATCAAGTGTAAAACGGTCTAGCAATATCGAAGGAAAATAGAGAGTTCACAACCTTCAATTTCCTTTAAGTTCGAAAATTTCAGATTTGTCGAGCTATTTTTGAAAAATCGTATCTCACTCTCTGTAAGTCCAAAATTCAAAAACTTGGTACCGTTGAAAACTACTTCCAAAGTACTAAAAGTTTCTAGAAGACACTTTTCCATGATTCCAAATGGAAGACATTCAAATTTTGGATTCAAGATGCTGTTTTGAATACTAAGGCAGTTTTTGGGGTTGGTTTTTGGCCAACTTTAGAAATTCGGTAAATTTCACACAATGCGAACTAGCCACTAAAATTTGGAACTCAATTAGAGTTATAGTCAAAGTTCAAAAAAATTAAACAAAACAAGAATTGGAGTTTTGAGCACCAAGATATGGCGGCTCAAAGTTACCCAAAAGTTGGGATGGTTAGACCATTTTCCAGGTTTAAAACATAAACTTTGAATCTTTGGTTGAGCATCGAAATAGGCTCAGAATTGCACCAAATTTGGTATGATTACAATACGATATAAGTGCTATTCCTCTGTCAAATTTTATGCAAAAATTCATTCGGAAAGTCAGTTAACAAAACCATTAAAGTTGCACAATTTGCTAAGGCAAATCTGCCTTGCACTTTCGTTTTTCTTTTCTCAAACATTTGGCCAATGAAAATTCCTCGAACATGATTCATTTATGAAGACAAAGTCTAGGAAACATCCAAAATACATTTTGTAGGTGATTAACACCAAGGATTTCGAATAACAAGTCCCAAATCAAGATTAGCTATAAATCAGTCCGGAATTAGGGTTTTCTTTCATGAAGATAGCTCTGAAATCCGGCCACAACTCACACAATTCAACTCAGAATTGAGCGTGGTCAGTGGCGTTCAAAACAAAATTCATAAGGAAACAATTTCTCAGAAGGAATTGTTTTAAAATTCTGTTCACAACTAGCTCATATTTGAGCATCAATTCGCAGCTCAAAACAGGGCTTCCAGTACAGACGAGAAATAGAAAAGGCAACTTGACAAGGTTGTTATGGCTCACTCAGGTGGAATCAGGGCATGCATTTTATACCTTTGGAAAACTGGAAGTGTCTAGTTTCTAATGCCGTAAACAGTACTTGATTTCAACGTCAGAACAAAGAGTTATGGCCGAAAAAAAACCACTGCCCGAGAGGCTCTGGTTACGTTTCCAGTTTTGCTACATTTTCGAAATCTCAACTTTTGGCCAACCAATTTGGATGATTTTTGGTGAAACTTTCCACACATCCCACACAACATATTTACATCAAAATCAAGTCAATTGAACCACAAAAATATGCACTAATGGTCACTGTAAAACAAGGGCAGAATCGTCACTTTTGCTCATCTCATTTCTTTTGAGGTTTCTTTCACAATACAACTTATTTTCACTAGACTAAGCACTAATCCAATATAAATAACATCAAATCTCATCAAATCAGTTCATCAATCCATTGTGGGATTTCATAGAGCCCTCTCATAAGATTTCCAACAATATAAAGCTACCTATATGAATCTATGAGCTCACAAGTGCAATACAACTTATATAAACCAAGATTCAAGAGGTTGATCATCATTTACCTCCTTAGATGCTAGAGCAGAAATTTTTGGTCACCTTAAGCCCAATAAAACCGTGAGAAACAAGCTCCTTGCCTAGCTTAAGTTGATCTCCAAGTGGTTTGCAAGTTGTGTGTAAATTTTGGAGGGATTTGATGAAGAAATGAAACAAGAATTGATGAAGATTTTGGTTGTTTTCTTCTTGAAGATGGCCGGCTGTTAGAGAGAGAGAAAGGAGAGTGTTTTGTTGCAAATGAAGCTTCCTTGAGAAGCTTAAATGTGTTGTTCAAAAGTGTTCAAAAATCAACTCTCCCTCCGCGCGCGCATGCGCGCGTTTCGTGCTCGATTCCTCTCGAGTTTGTTTCACTAGTGTACTAAACCTCTAATGCACTCCATTCATACTATTATTATTCACTCTTAATAGCCCCAAAATAAAGGTCTTAAGTTTCTCAATTAATCACGCGCGCGAAAATGCGTACTTCCGATTTATGCGCGATAGAGTGAAATTTCTAATAAATTCTTATAACAATAGTATAACTAACTAACACTTGAGCACTTAAACATAAAAAAAAATACCTATTTCAAGATTAATGTATAAGTCTCCAATTTTTCAAGTTTATTGTATTCTCGATTCGATTATTGTCTCCAAACGCGCATCCACTATTCACTCTAAACGAGCTTTCAAAAATAAATTTTTGAATCAAGGCATTTTCAAAGTACTTGTAGGTCATAGTTCCATGTAATTGAGTATAAAGAAGTTGAAATAAAATATTCGAAATAAACGGCCAAATAAATATCTAAATGAGCTCGTAATAGGAATTTAAAATAAGAAAATTTGTGAGTCCTCACATTTACGAGTAATTAAGGCTTTCTTTCATGATATTTTCTTGGTATTGTACAAGTGTACAATCTTTCTTGTTAACAAGGGGTTTATAAGCGATAGTGTGTGATAGCCAATTATTATTTGCTTAGGTGCTCAAGGGGACCTTCAAGAGGATCTCAAAGCGGACACCTAAAAGTTGTTTGAGCACTTACTCCCTATTTTGATTGGTGAGTGCCAAGTGCATGATTTGTTGCAATTATGTGAATTGCTTCTCATGGACTGAATGGCTTATAACTATTGAGTCGAGTGTGTACTTTATTGCACTTGTTCTCTTTTAACTGATTGAACAACTGAACTGAACTGCCTGTATGTCGTTGGAGTGAATCTCCTCGACTTATTACTGAACTGCTTGCATGTCGTTGGAGTGAATCTCCTCGACTTATAACTAAACTGTGGGGACACCCAAATCTCAATTGGCTGACCTTGCGACTCGAGCTAGCAAGGGCTTGGTCGAGGAGCTTGGTGAACCATAAGATAACTGTAAATTTGATCTATTGAAAGATCTTGCTTGGCCTACTCGCATAGTAGTGCCTTTATTGATATTCGGGCCCGGTGTGGTGTATGGTGGACGAAATTGACGTGAAGTAGAGTTCTACGGACTTAAATGTCGACCCGGTTGACGGAGTGTCATCGCGGGAAGGTTTTTGATCGAGGCTTGGCAAAGCAAGTGGAACTTAGCTCCTGAAAGCTCCTGTATCCTCATTCAATGTGTTTAATTGAAAATTGTGAAGTGCTTGAATGTTACAGCTTTAATTCTTGCTTAAAGGCCATTACTACTTGAACTATGTGTTTTGCATGTTTTCTTGGCCTCACGAGCATCCGCTCACCCGTTAGATTTGTTTTCCTTAACAGGAGCTGAACTGAAAGGGATTATGGAAATGCCTACTTGATGGCTCTTTTGACTAGAATTTTGGAATGTATTTGTCTAGACATCCTTTTGGGAAGTTATATATTTTGGAAAGTGAATGTATTTTGAACTTGTGATGTAAGATTGAATCTTTATGTATGGAAATGACTTCGTATCTATATTCCGACTCTTATTGTTAGTATTAGTCATTAAGTTTGGACTTGATTTATACCAAATCCTGGCGAGAGTTGGGCAGGCGTCCCGCGGATACCCTTTGATTCACCTTAGGGAGAAGTGGGGGCGTTACATTTACTCCCTCAATAGTTGTAATGAATAACAGAATTAAGAGTTTTGCCCTTAGTCTTATAGTTAGGGTAAATTAGGGTTTTCGCGTATTCTGGTAGTTTGATTAATTGTGGAGGTGTGTGTACTAAATATGGTGGTTAAGAGTGAGTTTTATATAAGAGGAAGTGTGTGATTAGAGGTACTAATAATAATTTAGTAAATCATAAGTGAAAACCCTAGTACGTGCGAGTTAAGGAAAAACGGCTCGAACCGACGTGCACCGTTTGCTATCGATTGAGGGTACCACTTGAACCCTACTTTATTACCTTAATCTCCTTGTTTTTCATTGAGTTAATCAGCCCTAAATATCTCCTCCAAACAGCCAAAATTATTGACTAAATAAAAGAGAGAAAAGGAAAAAATTTTGAGATTTAATCATGCGGCCACACTTGGCGGAAATCCAACCAACTTTGACTAAACCAATTTCCTTTCTTCTTATCTTTCCCTTGGCTTCATTCTTCTCCATTTGCTTCTTGTTGGCTGAGAGTGAGAGGAAGAAAAGAGGGAAGAAAGTTTGCAACCTCAACCCTTGAATCAAGCATGTTTGAGCGAAATCAACCAAACCAATCCGATTAAACTTGTCTTTTGCTGTTTGGAAAGCTTTGTGTGGTGAAAATTTTGGAAGAGAGTGGTTTGTTTTTCACTTGTAAGAAGCTTTTGGAAGGTATAAACCTTGAACTTCCTTTTCTCTTGCTTCATCTTGTTAAATTGGTATAGAAGTTTCTACTCTTGGATTGCTATGGCTAATTATTTAGGTTTGGATGGTGTAGTGGAATGTTTAGCTAGAGTTGCATCTTTTCAGTTTTGATTAGTGTTATTTAACTAGTCAATGATGTTATTAAGGTTGGAAATGGAACTTGTGAAGTAATTTTGGGCTTTAGTGTAACATTTTTAGAGTAAAAGCTGAATTCCAATATTTGTAGTGATTCTGCCCTATTTTTGGAACCAATCTGACCTACATGTTTGTCCGTGATAAAGGCCAAATAAGCTCTTACTCAAAACATGAAAGCTGTAGGGAATTGAGTTTTCTATCTACCTACAAAATTTCAGCTCAATTGGAGTACTGTATCTCATGAAATGACTAAAATACCCCTGCCTGCCCAAATGCCCTGTTAACCGACAGCTTTCTGTTTTCTCTGAGATTTCAAATTTTGACCTTGAAAATGCAAGAAATGGATGTCGATGTCTTCATAGGAAATGTAGGTCTCTGTCTCAGCTTCGGAACACCATAAAATTTACTCCAATTCAATAAGCCTAGCTTCAATTGTGACCAAAATGCCGAGAGATGACAAACCTGCGACTTAGCCATTCGTCTTTAAAACTAGTTTCCAGCTTTGATTTTGATGGTTGCATTGCTAGAATTGACCTGTATTTGAATGATATTGAGCCTCGTTGAATAGCTATTTTATTGAGCTTGTTTATGTGTTGAATTTGGGCTGAGTTGAGGAAAGAAATGGAGCCATATATGGCTGGAAAATAGTTAAATACAAAGGGCATGCCGCCCAAATTTTCACTCGAGAGTTAGGCTTATGTACTCGCGACTTGAGCAGAGATTTGAGGTCGAATTAGACTTGGATCGTCTATGGTAGTCGAGTCTCCTTTAGTCAAGGTATATAAGCCAAAATTTTGCGGAACTCGTACCCTTGAAAAGTGAAAGTCGCGACCCATTCAAAATTCAATTTTTTCGGTCTTTGATACTAAGTGCGACTTCCAAAGTCTAAATCACTTCTTGATCAAAACTAAACGAGTGAGTATGAATTTTATAGAGTTTGATAAATAACTTGAATACTACTTAAATGAGTTTCATGTACTTGATTTTCTTGAAGCGAAACTCCTGTGTTTTGAATCTTAGTTGATTTTAAACTCTTGTATAATATTTTATCACAGATTTGGACTCCATCCAAGGAGTTAGACCTGAGCGTGACCCTGAAAAGCACTAGACCTTTGGTGAGTGCTTCCAAGTGCATGTTTGTACTTGATATTTGATTTTACCTGTTTTACCAATGTGCTTAGACAATATTTGCTTGGTTTGGTCGAACAAGGGTGTACTTTATCGCACTTGCCCTAATGTGATATATACTTGTTCATTTATTGCGATTGACTTGATATACTTGTGCTTGTAAGTGCTGAGTGGCCGCATGTACCACACTCAATCCGAGTGAGAGGTGCCTCTCATTCCCGTTCCGTACTTTTCTCGTGATTAAGTCGATTGAAGCGTTATCTCATTGACTATACTCACTTCTTGGGGACCCAAACCCCACTGGCTAGTTAATTGAGTCGAGCCGGCAAGGGCTTGGTCAATTAGATAACGAACCATGGGTATCTTGTTTCATCAAGTGGAGTGATACCTCCTCGACTAATCGGTATACTCGAGTATTACCACGCATATTTTCTCGTGGTGTTCGGGCCCGGTAAGGGGGTTGAATGGTGGATAGATTGGTGTTAAGCGGGGCACTACTGGACTGGTTACTGTGTTTGAAAGTTAACGGAATGTCAACTACTACTTGATCAAGCTATGGAGGAGCTATTTTGAAATAGCGGTTGTATCCTTTTACTTGACATGTTAAATATCCAGTGCTTGGCTTTACAAAGCATTATTGCTCATTTTCTTAACCTCATATGCTCATTATTTTGATACTTGTGATTCTAAATCATGGTCAACTTGCTATTTGGGTCTACATGAAGTTTTGGAACTTCACTGAGTTTTATCTCATTCTATGAGATTTGTTTTCCTTACAGGAGATACGAGCGAGGGCGTGAGACTGGTACAGGCTAGCCTAGTCTAGTTTTTGGATTTTGCGATTGTACTCACGCTAGTGCTCGACTAGGGTTGATTGTACCTGGATTGTAACACTTTGACATATTTGGGTATGTATAAGCCTTGGAGATGGATTTAAGCATCAATGTATATGTTAAGCTTGAAATTATTGTTTTATTTCCTTTCTTTGGTTGTAAGTTATTTTCTTGAGTTAAGCGTGAGTGAGTCCTGGCGTGAGTTGGGCAAGCGGCTCACTAAACCCTAGGGTACGCCCTAGGAGAAGGTGGGGCCGTCACAGTTGGTTTGGGTGTTTTTTGAAAATCTTAGATGTATTGTTATGATTCTTGGAAATCTTGAATAAAAAATTTTAAAATTTTATGATTCTTGAAACCCTAGTTCATCTTCTTGAACTTGGAATTACTGTTGTTCTTGTTTCTTTATTTGAATTGAGAGAAAAAAAAAGGAGAGAAAACTTGATCCGTGAAAGAAAAGAAGAAAGAAACAAGTTATTGGAGGGATCATAGTCTTGAATTTGAAAACAAGAAAATAGTCTTGAATTCGGAAACCTAATTTGACTTGGATTGTTGCCAAAATCTGGTCACATAAATCCTTGTCCAATTCAGTTTGTTATGCCACTTGAATCACACTTAGTAAAGCTTCTTAAAACAGCAACTTGCTTTCCAAAAGTGAATCCAAGAATCAATCAAACTAAACTTCCAAATTCCAGCCAAGTACAATTGGGTAGAGTTTCTAAGTTTCCAAATTTCTGTACAATCAATGTCTTATTAATTCTAGCCATTTGTTTCTTTTGTTCTTGTATAATTTTCATACATCTTTTGAGTTATTTCCAAATTTATTTGAGTCAAGTCCCATCAAGTCACAGCCATTCGTCTTGAACTCCTAGCCATTGCCACAGTGTTAATTGAATTGTTAAGTCTTCTTGATCAATTGTGAGCAAATTCAATTTATCTCAAGGATTGTGATCAAGGACCTAAACGAATGGTGAGATTAATAGAGCATGTTTACTTGAGTGTAAACACAAGAGTGAGTGGATACATGCAAGGGAATGTTGTGAGGAAATTTCTTTCTTGTCACTAACCATTCTTGCAGATTCACACACATTTTTGGTCGAATGGAGAGATCCACCTCTAGATATTCAAGTGGAGGACCTTATTATATTCATGATCGGCGACGTCATAAGGAGGAATTAAGAGGACATCGAGGAGTTGGTTCTTCTAATTCTAAAGTATTCATACCATATTTCAGTTGTCTTAAAGATCCCAATGCATGCTTAACATGGGTAAAGAAAGTGGAACGCTTCTTTGAACATCAATCTTATACTGAAAAGGAGAAGGTAAAATTGGCTACCCATGTTTTAATCATTATGGTTTAACATGGTGGAATCAATTTGTGAAGGAACGTCAATTATGTGGACTGCCTTCAATTTCCACTTCGGGTGCATTGAAGAAGACAATGCTTAAGAGATGCTCCTACATACTTTGGAGAGTTGCTGCAAAAATTTTACTTACTTAATCAAGGTTCTAAGACTGTGGTTGAGTACTTTGACGAGATGGAGTCACTAATGAAGCAAGTTGGGATTGAAGAAGATCTAGACACTACCATTGATCAATTTTTGGATGGTTTGAATAGGAAGATTGTTGTTCGCATTGAAATACTACCTCATATGAAGTGTAGGGATGTGGTAAGTATGGCGATTAAAATTGAAAGGCGACTTCGAAGAAGGAAAGAGGAGATCCATGTGACAACTTCCATGTCTAAATCTAAGAATGAACCACATGAGGAGTCATGGTGGGATATCTACCAATGTTTACTACATGATAAGCAAATAAAGGAGAAACCTGAATGTACTCAGGCATCTTCTAATATGAACTTTGTGGACGCCATTGTTAATGAAAATCCACTTAAACCCATCCAAAGTGAAGTTGAATTTGAAGAGATCATTATTGAAGCTGCAGATGGGGAGGAGGACGTTGAGAGCGAGCGCAGTAATATACAAAGTGTGAATGTACATGACGTAATAATCGAGGGGAGTGAAAGTGGAAAAGAGAGTGAATTGTGCTTGAGTGAAAAGATGAGTGAGAGTTCTCTTGAGATGGAGAGTACGATTGTAAAAGCTAAGGGAGTTAGTGAGAGCGTTTCTGTGAGGACTTGCAAAATTCTCCATATTTTCTTAAAATTTCCTTTTATTTTGAATAAATTACTATATAATATCTTTACTACTAAATTACTCTCTCAATAGTTGTAATAAATCAAAGAATCAAGAGTTTTATTTTTACTGTTATAGTTAGGGTAAACTAGTGTTTTTGCATATTTTGGTTATGTGATTGTAGATACCAAAATTTTAATGTTTATTTAATTCTTTTATTTTATTATTTATTATTGTTTTCATTTTTATTATTTTATTTTAAATTTATTAAAGTTTGCAAAATAGTAATTAGTGCTTGTTTTATTTTGGCACATTAAAGTTCATCACTTTCTTTTCTTTCTAAATTTTTTTTTTATCTTTTTCAAATTCAGTTTTGTCTTAGTGAAATGACATTTTGTAAGGTAATTAGAAATTAGCTATCATTTATCATAAATTGGTTTTGAAAAGAAAAATACAAAATACAAAATATGTGTGGCACACATGCAATAGGGCTAAGTGGGGTGATGCAAAAGGGACAAGTGTCCATATTTTTCTTTGGACACCACAACAAAGGGAGGGGGTAGGTGGAAAGACACTTGGAAGCTTAGGAAAATTTGAAGGGAAAAACAAACAAAAGAAAATGAAAAAGAGAGGAGAATGTGGTCGGCTAGGAAACTTGTGAGAACCCGTAATTTTCATTTTCTAGGTTTCTCGTATTTTTATGGCTTGTTTTCTACATTTTCGTGATTAGAAAAATTTCTAGATAATTTTAAGGAGCAGATATAATTTTTAGATGATTTTTCTAGTATCAAATAGATTTTGAGAAATTAAGAGCATATACCGGATGTGGGACCCACTGGTGCGAAAAGTTCGGGAAAATTCGGCCAACTAGATTAAGTTTTGAATACTGGAATTAATTTACCGGGTATTAAGAGATAAGTAGAGGGTGCTAAGTGGATTGATATAAGAGAGAGAAGGTAGGTAGGTATTTATTAAAAGGTGACAAGTGTCACCATTTGAGTGGTTGAACCTTAAGACCACTATTCATGGTCTTACCATTTGACTTAAATAAACCAAAAATGACCCAAAAATCATCAAAAAATCCGCTAAGGTGGCCGGCCCTCTCTTGCTCTCTTTCTCTCTCTCTTACTCCAAGCACAAGGAAGAAAACTCTTCAAGCTTGCTTCAAATCATCAAAACCAACCATCCAACCTTGATTTTGCTCCATAAAACCACTTAAGGAAGTGTTGGTGAGTTGTTGTGTGAAGTTATTTGGAAAGTTAAGGTGACCAATAGCTCTCTCTCTCTTGTTTTTAAGGTAAGTTGTGAAGAACCACCCTCCTCCTTTAATTGATGCTTAAATCATGCTTAGTGGTAGTATGAGATGCAAGTTTATGGATTATTTCTTGATTTGTGGTTGAAATGATGAATTTTATTATTTTTGGGGATTTTTCTGTTTTAATATAAGCATGATTGTGTGGCTATCTATGATGATTAGAAATGGTATATAATGACTCTAGGAGGTGGAAAAAGTGATTAATTGCAACCAATTTCTGGTTTGGAAGAAATTTCAGAAAATTAGGGTTCTTGAGGGAGCATTCTGCCCGAATTTTTAACTCCTAGTTAGAGGCCGAATTGGCCTTGGCTTAAAACATAAATGTTGTAGGGAATGACATTTTAGAGGTGTCTACAAAATTTCAGGTCAATCGGAGTAGTGTAGAATGAGATAAGTCGAAATTACTATTGCTGTTCTGGTTTTACCCGAATGTAAGAATTGCGCCTGTAATTGGTTGTTTTGGCTGGAATTGCTTCCGAATTGGTTGTTGAAGCCTTCTGATGAAATTTAGCCCTGTTTCTCAACTTTCATATGGTTTTGGAATTTCTCGATTTGGACTTGGAAAGCCTGAGTTATGATGTTTCCGCTAGAATGCGTTTTGGTGAATCTGTTTTACGTTTTTGATGTAGTATTTTGCATTTTTGACCTGTTTTCACTAAAAACTGGGTTGAGTGACCTTCTGTGATGTTGTATCCCTGTCTTTTAGCTTCGAATGGTGGGTCGTACACCTTCATCCGATAATCGTAGTGAAATTGGTGCCATTACCGCAAAATGAGGTCAAAAACTGTTTTTTTTCAGGGCCAAAGCTAATTGCCTTTCCTGAATTTTCTGGTTTCCTCTATTGTTTGTGTATGCTTAGGGAACCCTATTTTGGTAGTATGTAGAATTGGTTTATGACTTATAATCGAGTCTTATTGTATTTATTTGAATAGTTTAGGGCTTGACTTTCATATCCGGTCATTTCCTAGCTAAATTTTGTACTTGAATGCCATTAAGCCTAGTGAACGGCTTTTGGGAATGAGATTATTTTTGTACGAGATGTTGGGACTGATTTGAGGACATAATGAAGCCATGATGGCTGGAAAATAGGTAAAAACAAGGGATATGCTGCCGAAATTTTTTCTTGAAGGCTAGTTGGATTTACTTGTGATTTGAACGAAGGGCTTTTGGGTTGTTTGAGCCTAGGTCTTCATGTTACCTTTTCGTTACCAAAAATCATGTTTTGCACCCTTGCTTTAGTAATTATTTGGCGAGGCATACGACTGGTAGTCGAGCCTCACATGTGCATTCTGTATACTCGATTTTGAAAGTGGAACCTTCAATTGTTTTCCTTGGATTATTTTAGGGTTTCTTGGTGATTAAAGCTCTCTTTTGGGAGGTATCTGCACTGACCCTGGTGAGTGTACTACTCACTTGTGTGTTACTATATGGCTTTCAATGTAAATTGCTTGAAGTGAATTGAATGTAACTTGATTGAAGTGAAAGTGTACTTTATCACTCTCACTTATATGTGTGAGAACCCGTACTTTTCCCATTTTCTAGGGTTTTATTTATTTAATGGTTTGTTTTCTGCATTTTTTTTAGTAGGAAAATTTTCTAGATATTTTTAATGAGCAGATATGGTTTTTAGATAATTTTTCTAGTATTGGATAGTTTTTGAAAAATTAAGGATATATAACGGACGTGGGACCCGCTAGTGCGACAAGTTCGGAAAAATTCGGCCAACTAGGTTAAGTTTTGAATACTGGAATTAATTTTTCGGGTGTTAAGAGATAGGTAGAGGTTGCAATTTGGATTGATATGAGAGAGAAAAGTTAGGCAAGTCATTAAATGAGGTGACAAGTGTCACCATGTGATTGGATTGAGTTGTCCACAACTATTCACCTCTTTGACTTATTTGACCAATTGATTAAATATCTCAAAAATTACCACAAAAATCACCATTTCTTACCTCCATTGTGGCCAGCCACCTTGAGCAAGGAAGAAAGAAAAAACTCTTCAAAGTTTGGCATCCATCTAGTGCAAATCATCCAAAGCAATCACTTAGACTTGTTTCTACTCCATAAAATCTCTTCTTTAGGTGTTAGTAAGTGGTTTGGTGTAGTGTTTTGGGAAGCTAAGAGGACAAGCAACTCTCCCTCTCTTGTTTTACTAGGTGAGTAGTGATTGAACCTTCTCCTTCACCTAATGAAGCTTAATTTGTGCTTAGTGGTAGTTAAAATGTTGAATTTTGTGGTTTATTTCTTGATTTTGGATGAAGTGGTGAAGTTTTCCATTTATTGGGAATTTTTCTGTTTTATTATAAGCATGATTAGGTGGCTTTCTATGATGATTGGAAATGGTTTATAATGACTTAAGGAGGTGAGAAAGGTGATTAATTGCAACCAATTTCTGTTTTGGATGAAAATTGAAAAAACTAGGGTTCTTAAGGGAGCATTCTGTCCGAATTTTTAGGTCCTATATAGAAGCCGAATTAGCCTTAGCTCAAAACATAAAAGTCGTAGGGAATGACATTTTAGAGGTGTCTACCAAATATCAGGTCAATCGGAGTAGTGTAGAATGAGATAAGTCGAAATTACTATTGCTGTTCTGGTTTTACCCGAAAGTGAGAACTGCGCCTGTAATTGGTTGTTTTGGCTGGAATTGCTTCCGAATTGGATGTTGAGGCCTTCTGATGAAATTTATCCCTGTTTCTTATTTTTCATCTGGTTTTGGAATTTCTAGATTTGGACTTGTAGAGTCTGAGTTATGATGTTTTCGCTAGAATGCGTTTTGGTGAATCTGTTTTATGTTGTTGATGCAGTATCTTGCTTTTTTTGACCTGTTTTCACTCAAAAATGGGTTGAGTGACCTTCTGTGATGTTGTATCCCTGTCCTTTAGCTTCGAGATGGTGGGTCTTGTACCCTCATCCGATAAGCGTAGTGAAATTGGTGCTCTTACCGCAAAAATGACGTCAAAACTGTTTTTTTTCAGGGCCAAAGCTAGTTACATTTCCAAAATTTCTGGTTTCCTTTAATGTTTATATATGCTTATGGAACCCTATTGGGGTCATGTTTGGCCTTGGCTTATGACTCGTTATCGAGTCTCATTGTATTTGCTTGCATGTTTTTAGGGCGTGACGGTGGTGCACAACGTTCTTTTGACTAAAGTGCTTGAAACCACATTTGCTAGCGTGGTGAGTGTACTACTCACTTATGTGTTATTATATGACTTTGATACTTGAACTCGAGATGTTGAATGTCAATTGTTTGAAGTGAGAGTGTACTTTATCACTTCCACTTGTTGTTTCGCATGTTATTGGAAAGTTATTGGAATGTTATATGAAATGTTATATGAAATAAAATACATGACTTGGTGCCGATCGGACGAGTATCCAACGACTATAAATGTTATCAAAGAGCTCAACCCCATTGGTAGTTGATTGAATCGAGCCGGCAAGGGCTTGGTCGTGACAATTAATGAGACTTGGGTAAAGTTATAAGGAATCTTGTAGTATGAGAGACTCTCGATTCCGGTATACTCGAGTAATACCACAATGCATGCGTTTGGATTGCGGGCCCGGTTGGGGGATGTTAGGAGGAATGGAATGGGAGTAAAGTGGAGTCTACGGTTGGTTACTTTTAAACATTGACGGAGAGTCAATGAGATCCGATCAAGAATGCAAGCGAGGAAAAGGGCTCTTGAGAGCCACCCGTATCCTTTTATCCTCATTATTGATGTGTGGCTTTACTTATTTTTGGTAAATTGGATTGTTAAGCTTGATATATCTATGAACTTGGTTGCTTGAGTTGTATTCTCACTGGGCAATTAGCTCACCCCGTTCCTTTTGTTTTCCTTACAGGAATATGATATTTTTTTTGGAATAAATCTTGATAGATGGTTGCCGAATAAACTAGATGAATGTCTCTTTTGTATTGTATATGATATGGGACCCTAAATGTATCATTAGGGCCGTTTTCACTTTTGATTTGGCAAACCACATATGTAGTGACTTTTGTATCACTTTTAAATGCCATTTTGGCTTGTAAATGCTTAATGTTATGTTGTATATGTATTTCGATGTTTGGTTGGGTTTGGTCGGGTCGGTTACTATTTATGGCCAACTCCGAATTTCATTTTTTTTATTTTGGGTCATTTTGCCCTTTTGCCTTGTTTACGCGCGTTATAAGTTCCGGAACGCAATAGATTGCTCTATACTGCACCGTTAGTCCTGGCGAGAGCTGGGCAGGCAGTCCGCTAACCTCTTTGGTTCGCCTTAGGGGAAAGTGGGGCTGTTACAAGTGGTATCAGAGCCACTTCGCGTGGTCTCTGCGCGGAGTGAGACTGGGCCAAGTGGTGTTGTGGTCCTAATTTCATGAATATGTCTAAGTGCTCGTTTGAGCATAAGTTATGAACCGGGCATGTGATAAGTGTACGAATCATTATCATGGGACTCGAGGAAGCTAGGTATGTATGTCGGGTAGGAATCTTTAATAAGGATGGTTTACTCTTGGGACCGGCCGGCTCGAGTTTTGAATTATCCTAGATGGGATTCTTGCGCCCGGATACGAAAGATATGAGGGCCTAGGTTAGAAAGGATTTGGTGAACAAGAAAGGCCATTCCTCGGTGGATCGTCTATGTTTGTACTTGACTTAACTGGCTGTATATATGTGTGTGGCTTAATTTTGACCGGCTTGTATATATATGTTTTGATCTTGTTTGGAATGTATAAATATGTGTTATCATAAAAGTTTTGAGTGTTACTTACATGCATCGTGCTTATTTTGGTTTAGTATTATTGCCTAGACCAAGTAAAACTCATGGAAGGTACACGGAGTGGTCGGGGACGTGGGCGCGGAACTAGACAACCCACACCGGTTAGGGGTACGGGGGAAACCTCTACTGGACCCAATCTGGAACCGCAAGTAAACCCTAATGTGCAAATAGCTGCTGCTATGCAGCAAATGACAGACTTGCTAGCACAAGTGGTGCAGCAACAGGGCCAAAACCCAAACCCTAACCCTGGAAACCCTGGTAACCATATCGAGAGCGAAGACAGAGCTCTCGAACGATTCCAAAAGTTCGCTCCGCCAAAGTTTGTTGGGGGACCGACCCAGACGTTGCCGAAAGATGGCTTGAAAAGATGGTGGATATATTTGCAGCCCTACACTACCCTGACGAACGGCAGGTGACTTTTGCCGTGTTCCAGCTTGAGGGGGCAGCCCGTTCCTGGTGGAACGTAATTCGGCAGAAGTGGGAACGAGAACAGACACCTAGGACTTGGGTGAACTTCATCAGAGAGTTCAATGCGAAGTTTTTCCCTCCTCTAGTTCAGGAGAGGAAGGAAGACGAGTTCATTCGACTCCGCCAAGGAGCTCAAACTGTGGCGGAATATGAGAGCCAATTCACCCGCCTATCCAAATTTGCGCCCGAACTCATCATGACCGAGCAACGAAGAATACGGCGATTTGTCCAGGGCCTGAACGTAGAAATCCAGAAGGACCTCGCGGCAGCCCAAATTAACGCCTTCAGCGAAGCAGTGGAGAAGGCACAACGAGTAGAGAATGCTAGGCTCCAGGTGAAAAACTTCCAGGCGAAAAAGAGAGGATTTCCTGGAAGTAGTTCGGGGCAGGGGGATGAAAGTACCCCTCCCAAGTTTGGGCGGGGAACGGGAGGAGTAGGGATGCCGGGAGTGTCACAAGAGAGCCCGTCAAGAGGAGGCTCGGCTTCTGCAGCACGCGGACCCTGCGGGTATTGCGGAAAATTAAACCACTCGGAGGACAATTGCTGGAAGAAAGGAGGAAAATGCTTGCGCTGTGGAAGTGCCGAACATCAGATTGCTAACTGTCCAGCTCGCCTGCTTGAGCGGAGAGGGACTCTACCACCAACCACGACCCACCCTGACCAGTCGAAGGGGGACAAGGATGGATCGAAAGTGTCCTCTCGGGTGTACTCCTTAGAACAACATCAAGTCTTTGACCCATTAGAGGACGTGGAAGGTAAGAATTTAATGAACCTGGCCAGTGAAGGGGTACAGATCTGTTAGCTAAGTATGATGCTCAATTTAATCAGGAGAAGGAAGTATTAAAATTTTTGTATCCCGGAGTAGCCAATGACAAGGAATTTCGAGGACGAAATTCTTTTAAGGGGGAGAGAGTGTAAGAACCCGTACTTTTCCCATTTTCTAGGGTTTTATTTATTTAATGGTTTGTTTTCTGCATTTTTTTTTTAGTAGGAAAATTTTCTAGATATTTTTAATGAGCAGATATAGTTTTTAGATGATTTTTCTAGTATTGGATAGTTTTTGAAAAATTAAGGATATATAACGGACGTGGGACCCGCTAGTGTGACAAGTTCGGAAAAATTCGGCCAACTAGGTTAAGTTTTGAATACTGGAATTAATTTATCGGGTGTTAAGAGATAAGTAGAGGTTGCAATTTGGATTGATATGAGAGAGAAAAGTTAGGCAAGTCATTAAATGAGGTGACAAGTGTCACCATGTGATTGGATTGAGTTGTCCACAACTATTCACCTATTTGACTTATTTGACCAATTGATTAAATATCTCAAAAATTACCACAAAAATCACCATTTCTTACCTCCATTGTGGCCGGCCACCTTGAGCAAGGAAGAAAGAAAAAACTCTTCAAAGTTTGGCATCCATCTAGTGCAAATCATCCAAAGCAATCACTTAGACTTGTTTCTACTCCATAAAATCTCTTCTTTAGGTGTTAGTAAGTGGTTTGGTGTAGTGTTTTGGGAAGCTAAGAGGACAAGCAACTCTTCCTCTCTTGTTTTACTAGGTGAGTAGTGATTGAACCTTCTCCTTCACCTAATGAAGCTTAATTTGTGCTTAGTGGTAGTTAAAATGTTGAATTTTGTGGTTTATTTCTTGATTTTGGATGAAGTGGTGAAGTTTTCCATTTATTGGGAATTTTTCTGTTTTATTATAAGCATGATTAGGTGGCTATCTATGATGATTGGAAATGGTTTATAATGACTTAAGGAGGTGAGAAAGGTGATTAATTGCAACCAATTTCTGTTTTGTATGAAAATTGAAAAAACTAGGGTTCTTAAGGGAGCATTCTGTCCGAATTTTTAGGTCCTAGATAGATGCCGAATTGGCCTTAGCTCAAAACATAAAAGTTTTAGGAAATGACATTTTAGAGGTGCCTACAAAAGTTCAGGTCAATCGGAGTAGTGTAGAATGAGATAAGTCAAAATTACTATTGCTGTTCTGGTTTTACCCGAAAGTGAGAACTACGCCTGTAATTGGTTGTTTTGGCTGGAATTTCTTCCTAATTGGATGTTGAGGCCTTCTGATGAAATTTATCCCTGTTTCTTATTTTTCATCTGGTTTTAGAATTTCTGGATTTGGACTTGTAGAGCCTGAGTTATGATGTTTCCGCTAGAATGCGTTTTGGTGAATCTGTTTTATGTTGTTGATGCAGTATCTTGCATTTTTTGACCTGTTTGCACTCAAAACTGGGTTGAGTGACCTTCTGTGATGTTGTAGCCCTGTCTTTTAGCTTCGAGATGGTGGGTGTTGCACCCTCATCCGATAAGCGTAGTGAAATTGGTGCTCTTACCATAAAATGACGTCAAAACTGTTTTTTTTCAGGGCCAAAGCTAGTTACATTTCCAAAATTTCTGGTTTCCTTTAATGTTTATATATGCTTATGGAACCCTATTGGGGTCATGTTTGGCCTTGGCTTATGACTCGTTATCGAGTCTCATTGTATTTGCTTGCATGTTTTTAGGGCGTGACGGTGGTGTACAACGTTCTTTTGACTAAAGTGCTTGAAACCACATTTGCTAGCGTGGTGAGTGTACTACTCACTTATGTGTTATTATATGACTTTGATACTTGAACTCGAGATGTTGAATGTTAATTGTTTGAAGTGAGAGTGTACTTTATCACTTCCACTTGTTGTTTCGCATGTTATTGGAAAGTTATTGGAATGTTATATGAAATGTTATATGAAATAAAATACATGACTTGGTGCCGATCGGACGAGTATCCAACGACTATAAATGTTATCAAAGAGCTCAACCCCATTGGTAGTTGATTGAATCGAGCCGGCAAGGGCTTGGTCGTGACAATTAATGAGCCTTGGGTAAAGTTATAAGGAATCTTGTAGTATGAGAGACTCTCGATTCCGGTATACTCGAGTAATACCACTGTAAGGCCCAAAGACAACCTAAGAGGGGGGTGAATTAGGTTGATTAAAATCTTAATCAAATTTATGCTATTTTTTGCTTAATAAAAATTTACCTTCTTTTCTAGTAATGATCAATCAAGTAGATTAGAAGAAGAGAGCAATATTGATTCGAAAAACAAGTATAGATAAGCAATGAGAATTTTATTAAACAAAAAGAATAAGATAGAATATCAAACCGATTGTCTACCAAGCTTTCCTCAAACTTGAAGACCAATCACTAGGTTGAGCAACTTCTCTTTGATGAAAGATGATCAACTAGATGTACAATGGAGGGAGCACTTCCTCCTTGTCCTAAGCCTCACTTAGTCAAGCTAAGAAGTTTTACAATCACTCAGATAACCCTCAACAAAGCTACACTAATGAAACTTTCAACCACAAGAGAAATGCTCACAAGAAATCCACACCACTTAGAGAACAAATCTAGCTTTGGAGACTATTTTCTAGCTAAAATATCTATTGAGATCTTGTAAACAAAGTGTGCAAAAGTTCCTATCTGATTCAGAATCGTTTGTATTTAAAGGGAACCAAAAATGGGCTTCATTAATACTTCCAACGGATAGAAGGCAGATGAAGAGTCAGCTAGCCGTTGGGGCTGTCGGACGTCCGATGGCTTAATCATCGTCCGATCCCATCGTCCGAAAATCAGTCAAGTTGTTGTTCGGACGTCCGATGGGATTTTATCGTCCGAGCTTTTGTGTCCGAACGTCGTCCAGAGAGTTATCAAATCTTCGTGGAATTTTTAGGACGTCCGATGAGATTGATGTGCGTCCGAAGCATGCGTCCGATCCTTCAGGACGTCCGATGCTTCCTTACGAGCGTCCGACAGAGTCTTGGCAGAGAGTCATCAACACTTTGTGGAATTTTTAGGACGTCCGACACGTTCGATGTGCGTCCGAGGAGTACGTCCGATCCATCCGGACGTCCGATGCTTCCTCACGAGCGTCCGACAGAATCTTCTTCTCAATGATCTTCATCCTTTCGGACGTCCGACCGATTCCTTCGGACGTCCGACATGAGTGTCCTGTTTTTGCTTCTTCTTTTGGTTGATTTTCATTTCTTGACATATTCGTACCTGATTCTTTGATAGGTAAAAAACACTTATATTTGAAGAGAGTTAGATAAACATTTCAAAGTCCTTTGTGATCATCAAAACCAAGAATAACATTCTCCCCCTTTTTGATGATGACAAAACAAAGGTTTGAAATGAGATTTGATGATTGCAATAAAAACTCCCCCTTTCTCAATAGACAAGAACTCCCCCTTACTTAGTGAATCATAAAAAATTTTGAAAAACTCCCCCTCACTTGGCTGCCCAACCGAATTAAACAATTATCCAAAATATGACAATTAAGCAGCCAACATCCAACATTTTACCAATTCAATCCATCAGCCAATCCAAATTTAATCAAATCATCAATCAATCAATCAATCCAACATCATCAATCATCAATCAATCCAGTCCTCTCCCCCTTTTTGTCATCACAAAAGGGCAATCAATCACATCCATCTCATCCACAAACACATTCATCAATGCAAACCAAAAAATTCATTACATCCACACAATCATCATTCAAAATACTTAAACATCTATCAAACAGTACCAAAAGAAACATAAACATAATCATAACCAAATGTTGAATTCATCTACATATCCATTGTTGAACACCACAAACACATGAAATAGACAAACAAAATGCAAATGTCCTAAATGGTGAACTATGTGGATCTAGGTGTTCTTCGAGAGAGCTGATATTGGGAGAGGTCCTCCTCTTCAGTTTCTTCATCATCTTTAGCAGCCTCTTCAACTGGTGCCTTGCCTTTATCTGATGTGGGAGGGCCATGAGGAGTCACAGGAGTTGATGAACCAGGGTCTGGAATTGATGAGCTTGGATCAGTGGGGTGTGGCTCTTTGTCATGGGAAACTTCCTCAACCACAGGTGGGGGAAAAAGAAGGTTCTTTTTGTCTAGGAAGGCTGTTTGTTGCTCAGAGGACATGGTGAGCATTAGACCATGTTCTAGAAGAAGAACATGCTTTTTGAGTTCACGAAGGAGCTCAATCACTTCATCATTGAAGGAGGAAGATGCTTTAGTGGCAGACTTCCTGGGATGAATGGGAGTGAGTGAAACAGATGAAGGATCATGTGCAGTCTTAGACCTCTGTTCACTAGATGATGCCCCCTTATAAGCCCACAGATTATCTTTAAAAACAAGATTTTTCCTTTCAAAATATCCTTTGGTAAAGGCATAAGAAGATGCTTCTTTGGGACAAACACCTAGAATTGGAACTTTGTAAAACTCAAAAATCTTTTGAAGAAACTTTCCATAAGATAATTTTCTGCGAGAATCAGTGGCATAGCGAAGTAAAAACTTGCACATGACAAAACCAAAATCAATACGAATTTTTTCTCGAAAACAGTAAAAGAGATACAACTCCATTTTGTTTGCATCAGTTCTATGGCCATAGTGGGTACAAGCAGGTTTGAAATGATTGAAAAGGCAATTAGATTCACAGGAGCAAGATCATTCAGTTTAGCATCAGCAGGGGAGGAAAAACTTCTTTTAAAATAAGTCAACATTTTAGCCCCATCAAAATGATTATCAGCAGTAGGGTGCTCTTCATAGGAAAAGAAATTTACAATTTTATCCTTGCATCCACGTTCAATGGTAGTATTTAAAATGGAATTCACAATTTCATAATCAAAGACTAAGTCTACCCCATTAACCCTGGACATGATCTCAGTTTGGTCAGTGCCTTTCCTAAGATTGGTAAAAAATTGATGCAGCATTTCAGGATAATAGACATTGGGCATAGAAATGAGATGTGACCATTTCTGGAAAGCAAATAGACTCAGAATGGATTCTAAACCTATGTGGCGAAATTCAGAAGAGTTTACAGTTCGTTGAGGGATGACACCTTTCTGGGATATCCAGGAGTGTTTGTCTTTTGCAGCATCATCAAAGAATGTAGGGAGTGTGGCTGATTTTGGAGGCGGTTGAGAAGAGGTTCCCTGTCCAGATTCAGGCTGAGAGGTGGGTTGTGGAGTAGGCCGTGACATTTGACCCGTTACGGCTCCTCTCTTGAAGCGTTTGGATGAACGTTTGACCGTAGGAAGATCCTCATCCTCATCCCTGAGTGGATGCTTGCGTCCGGCAGTAACCTTTCCTCCTCTTAGATTCACCATTGTGCGAAATGTGTGGAATGAAGGATGCAAATGATGCACACAGTAGTAGGGAAGTGAATCGCACAGAAATTTTGGGACAAAAAGGCCTTGAACAAGATTTGACAGAGCGGTTATGAGAAAGTAGGGTTTTGAGGGAAATTTGGGAATTTACGAAATGTTATGCGATTCGATGAAATGATCAGGAGAAATGAATCGCAATCAATCAGGAAAAGTTTTGTTTGAGTCAATTTGGGAATGAAAGCTTCAGAATGGTATGAATTTGAGAGTGAGAAATGAGAGAGTTTTCGTCCGAGAGGAAATAGAAGAAAAAAAAGTTTGAAGCAAATGAGGGAGAAAGTTATTTTAAAAAGTGAGCCGTTGCACTGTCGGACGGCCGAACGAAGTCGTGTGTCCGACAGCTTCGTCCGAACAGGTGTTTTCTGGAAAAAATAGCTGAAGAACATTATCGGACGTCCGTTCATCTTCTTTCGGACGTCCGAAGACTTTGAGAAATTTTAAGATGATTTTTCGATTATTCCTAATTTGATCTTAGATGAATGAACTGATCTAATGGCAAAGCTTTGGTAAAAATATCAGCAAATTGATCTTTAGAACAAACATAATTTACACAAATTTCACCTTTTTGAACAAGATCTCGAATAAAGTGGTGCTTTATATCTATATGCTTTGTCCTAGAATGTTGAATTGGATTTTTGGTCAAATTAATAGCACTAGTATTATCACAGAATATAGGCATGCAGTCATATAACAATCCAAAATCATTCAAGGTATGCTTCATCCATAAAAGTTGAGCACAACATGCACTAGCGGCAATATATTCCGCTTCGGTTGTAGACAGAGATATTGCATTTTGCATTTTGCTAAACCAAGAAACTAAGCAATTACCAAGAAAGTGACAAGTTCCACTAGTACTTTTTCTGTCCACACGACAACCACCAAAATCCGCATCCGAATATCCATATAAAGCAAATTCACAAGATCTAGCATACCAAAGACCATAGTCTAATGTACCTTTCAAATATCTAAAAATTCTTTTAACAGCATTTAAATGTGATTCTTTTGGACACGATTGAAATCTAGCACACAAGCAAACAGCAAACATAATATCAGGTCTGCTTGCGGTTAAATAGAGTAAGCTTCCGATCATACCTCTATAGTGCTTTTCATCCACATGATTACCTTCTTCATCTTTGTCAAGTTTTGTAGAAGTGCACATTGGAGTTCCAACTTGCTTTGAGTCCTCCATTTGCTTGATTTATAAAAATTCCCTCAAGGGCTTGATGTATTTGAAGTCCAAGGAAGAAATTTAATTCTCCCATCATACTCATTTCAAATTCACTTTGCATAGTGGTGGAAAAATCCTTGCATAGATACTCATTAGTAGCACCAAAAATAATATCATCAACATATATTTGCACAATAAGAAGGTCATTTAACACTTGCTTAGTAAAAGTGTGGTGTCCACAATACCTCTTTTGAAACCATTTTCAATCAAGAAACCACTTAATCTTTCATACCAAGCTCTTGGAGCCTGTTTTAAACCATATAATGCTTTAGATAGTTTAAGCACATGACTTGGAAATTTTGTATTTTCAAAACCGGGAGGTTGATCCACATATACTTCTTGATCAATAAAACCA
>NW_020861607.1:196156-220949 GCF_003713205.1 Coffea eugenioides
AATATATACCCACGGTTTGCCAAATCAGAAGAGAAACACGCCCCAAAAGTACACTTAGGGTTTTAATACATGAGCTAACAAAAGATATGTTCAATAGCTCAATTTGGCACCTTTGTCAAATCCAGAACCAAAAGGGTTTATTTCCTGTAAGAAAACAAAAGGAAGGAAAGAGGTGAGCTGCGCTCAATGAGGTACCAGACAGATAACATTAAAATCATGGCATTTCACATTTAACAAATCAGATACACATGTTAGATGTAAAGCAAAGGAACCAATGATTCAAATCAGAAGGATACGGGTGGCTCTCAGGAGCCAAATTTCCAGCGCAATACTTGATCCAAACCGGTTGACTCTCCGTCAACGTATATAGAACCAATGCGTCCGTAGACCCCTCTTATCACCGAATTCCGTCAACCAAACACCCCTTTACCGGGCCCGCTCACCTCAAACGAACAAAATGTAATACTCGAGTATACCGGAATCAAGGTCTCAATACCAAAATTCCCCGAACAGACTACCGTGGTTCGTTATCTAATCGTCCAGGCCCTTGCCGGCCCGACTCGAAATAACTTAGCCACAGGATTGAGCTCATAGGTCATAGAAATCCGAACAGATGCAGACACAGATAACAGATTCAGATACAGATACAGAATAGCAGATTCAGATAGCAGATTCAGACGGCAGATTCAGATAGGCACTCAAAATTGGCATATGGACAGACAAGAGATCGAGTGTGATAAAGTACACCCTCGTCTCAAACAAATTAAACAAATTGCAGAGCAGAAATCAAGTTAAACAGCAATGGAGGGGAGTGGTACACTCACCGGCTCAACTTCAAAAGTTTTCACTTCAGATTGGCCTTAATCGCCAAGAAACCCTAAAATAACCAAAATAAACCAATTGAAGGTTTTACTTCCAGAATCGAGTAAACAGAATGCACATGTGAGGCTCGACTACACGTCGTACGCCTTGCCAAATAAATACTAGTGCAAGAATGCAAAAACACGATTCCCATGGAAACGAAAAGGTAGCATGAAGACCTAGGCGCAAACAACCCAAAAGCCCTTTCATTTCTACCAAAAGGCAAATCCAACTTAAAAGAACCAAACGGCCTAGAAAATCGGGCAGCACTTCCCCTAAATTTCTTACTTTTCCAGCCATTAAGGCTTCATGATTTCCTCAAATCAGCCCCAACATTTCACACCAAAGGTCATCTCATTTCCCAAAAGCCGTACAGGGCTCAAAGTGGTACAAGTACAAAAGTTAGCTAGGAAACAACCAAAATGAAAGCAAGCCCTAAGAGAGACTCGACGACGAGTCATAAAACAATGCTGAACACAACCCCAATAGGGTCTCATATGCATAAATAAGCATGATAGCAAACCAGAAATTAGAAATAGCATTAGTCTTGGCCCCAAATAGAAAAACTGTTTTGCCCTTATTTTGCGGTAATGGCGTCAAATTCACTACGATTATCGGATGGGGGTGTAAGACCCACCGTTTCGAAGCCAAAAAACAGAGCTACAACAATGTAGAAGGTCACTCAATCCAGTTCCTAACACAACTAGGTCAAATATGCAAAATACTTTACCAGAATTCCCAAAACAGGTTTGCAAATCACACAAAACTGTAATTACTATAATTCAGTCTATACAAGTCCAAATGCCGAAATTCTAAAGGCATATGATAGCTAAGACATCCAGTAACATTTCATCAGAAGACACCAACTTCAAAATCCAAACCAAATCCAGTCAAAATAGGCAATTACTATCGCAGTTCCGCACATTCTGTTCACCAAAAACAGCAACAGTAAAAACGGCATAACTCTCTCTATACTACTCCAAATGCCCTGAAATTTTGTAGGCACTTCATACTCACCAATACCTACAACTTTCATGTTTTGAGCAAAGTCCAATTCGGCCGCTAGCTATGACCTAAAATTTCGGACAGAATAGGGGTTCAAGAACCCTAACTTTTCACATTTCATTCCAAAGCCAAAATTGATTGCATTTACCAACAATTCACACCTACTAGAGTCATTAGAGTCCATTGCCCATCATCAAAGATGGCTACAACATCCATTTCATGTTAAACCAGAAAATTCATCATAAAATTAAAAACTCCATCAAATCAAGCCAAACCAAGAAATAAATCATATAATCCAACACTTTAGCCACTTCTAAGCATAAAATAACCATCATTAGGTGTAGTAGGGGGGTTCAAGCATCACTTACCAAGTAACAAGAGAAAGAGAGATGTTGACCACCTTAGAGCTTTAAACAAACTTCACTAATACACTTACTATCACTAGAAGAAAGGTTTTTATGGAATGAAATCAAACCTAAACTCTTGTTTGTGGAAGATTGAGTGAAATGGAAGCTTGAAAGTTGGGAAGTTTCCTTCTTCTTTGAGAGAGAGAGGGCCGGCCAACACAAGGAAGAAAAATGGTGAATTTTGTGAATTTTTTGGAGATATTAACTAATTTTGGTCAAAAGTCAAAAATGTGAATAGTAATTCTTAAAGTCCACCCAATGAGAAGGTGACACTTGTCACCTCATTAAATGCATTCCTATCCTTTCTTTTCTCTCTCTCATCAATCAAATCTCACTCTCTACTTATCTCTTAACACCCGATAAATTTTTCACAGTATCCGAAACTTAACCTTATTGGCCGAATTTTTCCGAACTTTTCGCACTAGTGGGTCCCACGTCCAATATATATTCTTAATTTTCTAAAAATTCTCCAATACTAGAAAAATCATCTAAAAACTATAACTGCTCATAAAATCTACCAGAAAAATATTCTAAGCCAGAAAATGCAAAAATTATGCAATTAAGGGGTAATAAACCCTAGGAAAAATATTAGGGTTTTACGGGTTCTCACATTCTAATCTCGCTACGGGAGCAAATGTTTCATCAAAATCAATTCCTTCTTCTTGTGCATATCCTTTAGCAACTAATCTGGCTTTATTTCTTACAACAACACCTTTATCATCCAATTTATTTCTGAATATCCACTTTGTGCCAATGATAGGTTGATTTTGAGGTCTATCAACAAGTGTCCAAACCTTATTTCTCTCAAATTGATTAAGTTCCTCTTGCATAGCCAAAATCCAGTTATCATCCTTTAAAGCATCATTGATATTTTTGGGTTCAAAAAGAGAAACTAAAGCAAAATTGTCTATCAATTTTCTAGATGAAGAACGAGTCTTTACCTTTTCGGATGGATCACCAATTATAAGCTCTCTTGGATGATTTTGGCTAAATTTCCAAGCATTGGGAAGGTCTTTGACTGAATCATCATTCTCATCTTCATCACCCTTTTCTTGATCATTATGAGCTTCATCCATCATTTCCATTGCTGCTGGTTTAGATATTCCTTCATCACCAATTTTCAGCTTTTCCATTCCTTCACGAACACCTACATCATCATCCTCACACGACCTTTTGGAATTATCATCATTAGTTTCATCAAATGTTATGTGAATGGCTTCTTCTATCACAAGAGTCCTTCTATTAAAGACTCTATATCCTCTTTTGTTCTCACAATAACCCAAAAATATTCCTTCATCAGATTTTTTCTCAAACTTACCAAGATGTTCCTTTAGATTTAAAATAAAACATTTACAACCAAAGACTTTGAAATATCCGACCGTAGGTTTCTTATCAAAAATCAGTTCATAAGATGTTTTATTCAAAATGGGTCTCAAAAGGATTCTATTCATCACATAACATGCAGTGTTTACAGCTTCAGCCCAAAGGTATTTTGGCAAACTACATTCACTTAACATAGTTCTAGCAGCCTCTTGTAGTGTCCTATTTTTCCTTTCTACAACACCATTTTGTTGTGGAGTTCTTGCAATAGAAAACTCATGGGTTATGCCATTATGATCACAAAATTCTGGAAAACCACAATACTTGAATTCCGTTCCATTGTCACTTCTAATCCTAACAATTTTAAAGCCAAGCAGATTTTGCACTTTAGCAAACAATGAAGTGAAATTCTTGAAGGCATCATCCTTATGAGCAAGAAATATCACCCAAGTATATCTAGAATAATCATCCACAATCACAAAGCAGTATTTCTTACCTCCCAAGCTAGTAATTTGAGTAGGACCAAATAAGTCAAGATGCAAGAGTTCTAAAGGTTTAGAAGTTGAAACACACTTCTTTGGTTTAAAAGAAACTTTTGTTTGCTTTCCAAATTGACATGCATCACAAATTTTATCCTTTTCAAAACAGATTTTTGGCAAGCCTCTAACCAGCTCCTTTTTCGAAATTTCCTTTAGTAAATCCATGTTAAAATGACAAAGTCTCCTATGCCACAACCAAGGATCTTCATTTGAAGCTTTAAGACATTTGAAGCTAGAAGAATCAATTTTATCAAGAACCACAATATATATGTCGTTAAACCTCTTACCTTTGAACACAACATTATATTTGGAATCAAGCACAATGCATTCATGCTTTTTAAACAACACATTCAAGTCTTTATCACACAATTGACTAACACTAAGCAAGTTATAACCTAAATTATCAACTAAGAGCACATTATGAACAAAAGTTTCACCATCCTTACCAACATCACCTATTCCAATTGTCTTAGCTTTCACATCATCACCGAATGTCACCTTTCCACTTGATTTTGATTTTAGCTTTATGAACAAAGAGGGATCACCGGTCATATGCCTTGAACAGCCGCTATCAATAAACCATTTGGACTTGTTTGAGCCTTTTTCCTGAAAAGAGACAATGTTTGGTACCCTTTTTAATTTTTGGGTCCACCATAGTTAGCATTGTATCTCACTAACCACATGCATTTCATCCCTCTGTTCAGATTTCTTTTCACATAGCAATCTCCTTTCAAATGCCCTTTTTGACAACAAAAATCACACATAATGGAAGAGTCCTTAACATGTACTGGTTTGACATATCTCAATCCATTTCTTCTATATGTAGTGAAACCATGTGCATTTTTGTTGCGTGCTAATGTTCTTTGATGAGCAGTAAGAAAGGTAGATGACATGTTCTTTTTGAGAAAATCTTGTTTTCTTGCTTTCAAAGTCTCATCCAAGTTGTCCATTCTTTTCTTCAAATCACCATGTCTTTCCTTCAGCATTCTACAAATATTTGTCTTTCTATCAAGCTCATTTTGAACATTAAATCCGGCTCTTACAAGACAATCATTGTCAGTCTTTAGTTGCTTATTTTGTTGAAGAAGACTTGTATTTTCATGAATGAGAAAAGTAATTTTCTGTTTTAGCTGCTTGTTTTTATCATAAGATTCCTTCAAGGCATTATGCAGTTTTTCAACAAAGGATTCAAGATCATCATCTTCTTCATCATCACTTTCAGATTGAGAGTGTATGGAAGTTACCTCATTATCTCCAATAGCCATGAAGGCCATTTGAGCTGATTCTTCATCTTCTTCAACTTCCCCTTCAGAGTTGCATTCATTCCAAGTAATCTGGAAGTTGTTGAATCTTGGCTTTCGATCAGCTTTCCCATCTTTCATTTTCTTCATGGGGCATTCGTTTGCATAGTGTCCAGGCTGTCCACATTCATAGCATTTGTCCACTAGCTTCTTGTTGAATTCTTGTTTTCCTTTGTTCCTTGCATTTGATGAATAATTTTGAAATTGATTGCTATGTCCTCCCTTTCTAAACTTCCGTTTATTCAAGATTCTCTTGAAACCTCTTGTGATGAGAGCAAGATCATTATCATCACCATCCGAGTATTCATCATCCAAGTGAGCTGGATCATCTTCACTTTGAGTAGTCTTTAGAGCAATATTTCTCTTTACTCTAGCATCCTCTTCCTCCTGCACTTTAGATTTCAGTTTCAACTCATAAGAGGTTAGTGAGTTAATGAGAGATTCAATAGGCACAGAATTTAAATCCTTAGCCTCCTCAATTGCAGTCACTTTATTTTCCCATTCTTTGCCCAATGCATTGAGAATTTTCCTGTTCTTCTCTCCCAAGGTATACTCTTTGCCCAACACCTCGAGATCTTTGATCAAGTCATTGAACCTGCAATACATTTTGTCAATATCCTCAAGAGGTTCAATTTTAAATGATTCATATTTTGTGACCAAGATAGCCTTTTTCTGTTCTCTCACGTTGTCACCACCCTGATGGATTTCTCTTAGCTTATCCCACATTTCTTTGGCCGATTTACAGCCTTTTACTCTAATTGATTCATTTGAATCTAAGGCACTATAAAGAACATTCATGGCCTTGGCATTCAATGTGAGGTTAGTCCTATCTTGAGCATTCATTTCAGCTCTCATTTTTGGCCGAAGCAACCCTGTATCTGCATCAAGAAAGTTAGCTTCATGCGGTCCTTCACTCACAATAAACCATAGCTCAATATCAATAGATTGCAAAAAGATAATCATCCTTTCTTTCCAGCTAACATAATTAGAGCCACTGAACATGGGAGGCCTAGTAACAGATTGCCCCTCAACAAACATAGCATGACTGGTTGTCATCTTTACTCCAATCCGTTTGAGCTTAATCTCTAGGAGACCAAGCTCTGATACCAACCACAATGCATGCGTTTGGATTGCGGGCCCGGTTGGGGGATGTTAGGAGGAATGGAATGGGAGTAAAGTGGAGTCTACGGTTGGTTACTTTTAAACATTGACGGAGAGTCAATGAGATCCGATCAAGAATGCAAACGAGGAAAAGGGCTCTTGAGAGCCACCCGTATCCTTTTATCCTCATTATTGATGTGTGGCTTTACTTATTTTTGGTAAATTGGATTGTTAAGCTTGATGCATCTATGAACTTGGTTGCTTGAGTTGTATTCTCACTGGGCAATTAGCTCACCCCGTTCCTTTTGTTTTCCTTACAGGAATATGATATTTTTTTGGAATAAATCTTGATAGATGGTTGCCGAATGAACTAGATGAATGTCTCTTTTGTATTGTATATGATATGGGACCCTAAATGTATCATTAGGGCCGTTTTCACTTTTGATTTGGCAAACCACATATGTAGTGACTTTTGTATCACTTTTAAATGCCATTTTGGCTTGTAAATGCTTAATGTTATGTTGTATATGTATTTCGATGTTTGGTTGGGTTTGGTCGGGTCGGTTACTATTTATGGCCGACTCCGAATTTCATTTTTTTTTATTTTGGGTCATTTTGTCCTTTTGCCTTGTTTACGCGCGTTATAAGTTCCGGAACGCAATAGATTGCTCTATACTGCACCGTTAGTCCTGGCGAGAGCTGGGCAGGCAATCCGCTAACCTCTTTGGTTCGCCTTAGGGGAAAGTGGGGCTGTTACAATATGCCTTATATCATTGTTGTCATGTTATTGGAATGTTACCTGAAATGAAAGTACTTGACTTGGTGTCGATTGGACGAGTATCCAACGACTACAAATGTTATCATTGAGCTCAACCCCATTGGTAGTTGATTGAATCGAGCCGGCGAGGGCTTGGTCGTGCCAATTAATGAACCTTGGGTAAAGTTATATGGAATCTTGTAGTATGCGAGACTCTCGATTCGATATACTCGAGTAATGCCAAAGTGCAAGTGTTTGGATTTCGGGCCCGGTAGGGGGATGTTAGGTGGAAGGAGTGGAAGTAAAGTGGAGTCTACGGTTGGTTACTTTTGAACATTGACGGAGAGTCAATGACGTCCGATCAAGAAATGCAAACGAGGAAAAGGGCTCTTGAGAGCCATCTGTATCCTTTTATCACCATATTTGACGTGTGCCTTTGCTTATTTTACTATATTGAATGAAAGCTTGATGCTTATATGCACTTGGTTGCGTAAGTGATAGTATCTCACTGGGCAATTAGCTCACACCGTTCATTTTGTTTTCCTTACAGGAATATGACTCTTTTTGGAATGAATCTTGATAGATGGTTGCCGAATGAACTAGATGTATATTTCTTTTGTATTGTATGTGAAGTGAAACCCTAAATGTATCTTTAGGGCCGATTTCACTTTCAATTTGGCAAAACGTGTATATATTAACTTTTGAAAACTTATGTATGCCACTTTGGGTTGTAATTGCTAAAGTTCAAGATGTGAATGTCTGCTTGCATTTTGGTTGGGTTCTGACGGGTCGGTTACTATTCATGACCGACTCCGGATTTCATTTTTTTCTTTGGGGTTATTTTGCCCTTTTGCCTTGTTTACGCGCGTTATAAGTTCCGGAACGCAATAGATCGCTCTAAACTGCACCGTTAGTCCTGGCGAGAGCTGGGCAGGCAGTCCGCTAACCCCTTTGGTTCGCCTTAGGGGAAGGTGGGGCTGTCACAAAACTTGGAGAGGTTACGGGCAAAGAAAGAAAAAGAGAGAGGAAACCAAGCAAGAGGAGAAGAGGAAGCTGGAGGTAAGAAAACTAAGAGAGCTTCGGGGAGATGGGAGGAACAAGGGAGAAAGAAAAAGGCTTGAGAAAAAACAGAGAAAGAAGGGAGAAAAAGAAAGGGATTTCGGAGAAGGAAATGGGCAGCTGAGGAGCTGGAAAAGGAGGAAGAAATCAGGGCTAAAGGAAAAGAGAAAGGGGGACTAAGGGAAGCAGCGGGAACAAGGGGGCAGAGAAGTAAAAAGAAGAGAAAAAACTAGGAGAGCTAGGAAGGAAAAAAGAAAACAAGAGAAGAGGAAGACTGCGAGGGAGGAAAAGAACGCAGGGGCAACCTGTGTGAGGACCCAAAAATTTCCTTATTTTTTATCTTATTTTACTGGCTTATCTAATTATTTATTCACCTGTTTTCTCCAAATAATTTATTTCAACCATTTTAATTCATTTACATGGAACAAGGTCTCACTTATATTTTAAAAATGTCCCGTTAGCAAATTTAATTTTTCGGAGGCTGTAGACACCAAATTTTTAGCTTTTCTTTTTCTTTTTGTTTTATTTATTTAATTAGTTTTGTTTTAATTTTTCCTAAGAAAATTGTTTTACTATTATTAATTAATTCATTGGAAAAAAGGGAAAATCATCAATCAAACAAAAAAAAAATTTTTTAGAGTTTTATTTTATCTTTTATTCCTGGTTTCGCTCACTTTATTTGATTTTACTTAAAATGTTATTTTTGTTTATGTTATTTTCATTTTTATTAAGTAATTGAAAGAAAAAAAAAGAAAAATTGTTCACGAAATTTCCTTTTTTTTCTTTTCAGTTCAATCTTTTAGCATTTATTTATTTTTTATTTTTTATTTTATTTTATTTTTATTGAAATTTCATTATTTATTAAAAAAAAAAGAAAAAGGGGGAAAGAAAAGGTTCACGCGCGCATGCTGAGCATGTGCGCTATGCTTCTTCAACCGTGAACCAGACACGGTACCAGATGGGCAAGCTGGCATTTTGGTGAAGTTTTTCTCACGGAATTTGTTTCCTTTTAAGCTAGGACAAGACATCTATTAAAAGATTGGATCAAGAAGCTTCAGGAAGGGGAAGCCATCAAACGGCTCCCAAATACCAGAAAAATGTAGAAAAACCAGCACCATTGATGCTAGATTCTGAGGATATTGAATGCTGATAAGAAAGCCGTAAAACGCAAGGAGAAGGGGAGGAAAACAGAGGGGGTGTCGGCTAGGGTTTTGAAAAAACAGAAGATGACGGCTGGACAGAAAAGAATGAGTGATGGCTGGGAAGGGTTTTGAGAGAGGAAAAAGAAAAGAGCGAGGGGAGAGAAACCGAGAGAGAGCTAGGAGAAAGGATCAGGTAGAGAAACAGGAAAAAGGCTGACGGCTAAACGGAGAGGAATGAGGTGTATAACGGCTGGAGAGAATGAAGTGAATGCGTGATGGCTGTGAGCAAAAAGAGCTAGAACTAGAGAGAAGCGGAGGGAAGAAGGAGGAACGAATATTTGAAAAAGGAAGAAAAAGGAAAAACAGAGCTTGAGGGTTGAGGTAGGAAGAAGGGAAGGTTCTGGGGAGGAAAAAAAACACAGAGGAAGAGAGAGTTTTCGGCAGTAGCAAGAGAGGTGATTGAAGCTGGAAAAAGGAAACCAAGCTTCGGAAAAGGCAAGGCTGAGGAGTAGAGGGACAAACGGCCGCCACCACCACACTACAATCCACCACCATCGCCGATAACCGTCATTGGAGGAGCACTGTAATGCCTTCATACCCTTTTCTCACCTTTAACTTTTGAAATGAGAGTCATTTAATCTGTTTGTTTTTTTTTTCCTTTTCGGTAGTAAAATTTTTTTTATCTTTTTTGGGGTTTATGCATGATTTCTGGTTGGTGAGGAAGTCTGTTGGGTCGTTGTAAGTCTTGGATTTGTTATTGCACAAGCTAATGAAATCAGTCCATGGTATGATGTTTGCATGGGTATATAGTAGGATGTTTCATTAGTTGCCTGAGTCAGATTTCGTTCGGTTGAAGATTTGTGTAAAAAATCTGCTGCAACAAGTTTAAAGTGCTAGGCTTGTTGCAGCAGCATGGAATTTTCTTTTTGGTTGCTCAAGGCTCGAAGCTTTCTTTCCTTGGGTTATTGACGGTGGTTTCAAGCCACGGAAATTTGTGTTTTCTTGTATTTTGCTGTAAAAGGGAGAGTGGAACCGTGAACTTTGGAGTGTCTTTCTTTCCTTTTTGCTGCCGTATACATTTCACCATGGCGTAGTGTGTATTTTTTGTGTAAAAATTGCTGAATCTTGAAGCATCAAAAGGGGGGGTAGGCTGCATAAGATATTTTGTTTGTTGAAATCCTTAGTTTACTTGAAGTCATTGGTTTCTTGTAAACAATGCTCTGGTTCCTATTGTTTTATGGTATAGAGAATGGCGATTCATAAAGACTGTCTTGCTAGCTTACTGTGTTTGAGAATCAGCAAAATCTCATAGTTTTCCAGATTTAGGCACGTTCTTTTGTTGTCTAAGTCTTTGTTGTGCCGCAAGCTTGCTGCCGAACCTTTTTACATAAAGTTCTCTAGCATTTGTATGATTCCCTTCTATGTTTTTTGCTTGTTTGGATGTCAAAGTTATGTTTTGTGTTGTTTAGTGTAAAGTTTGGATGTTGGATTGAGAAAGTTTGGGATCAAGCCTTGTGTATTTGAATCTGAAATCTGAGTTTGGAAGTAAAAATGCAGCAGGCTTGCACTTTCAGTTGCTGAAGATCTGGTTTTGAAGTGTTTGATTTGCTTGTTGTTTGAATGGAGTGCCATGTGCGTGTTTGGGAATGTAGGGGCAAAGGCCATCAGTTTTATTTATCTTGTTTCGGATTGTTTTTTGTTTGGAAATCTGAGTCGAAGTTTGGCTCATATTTAGATCATTTGGCTGCATTTTGAGTCCGAAGGCTTGCTGTATTTTTCCTCTCCACTTTGTTTCAAGTCCCCGCACTTTGTGTTTGAATGAGTTGGATTTGTGTTTGAGTCATTTCCGTAAATGTTGTTTCGGCTGAATGAAGGCAAGTTGCAGAAGCAACATTGACTGGAAATTGCAGAAATCTAAGCTTCTTCATAAGCTTTGCATGAAAGTTTTTCTAGAAATTGCATAACCTCATTCTAAGTTGTTGGCTTGTTGAGTCTTGTGGTTCTTTCTGGGTTAATGTCAAGGCTCTGATTGATTGGCTGAGGTGCTAGTTGCATTAGGATTGCATTTGAGAAGCCCAGCATGTCGCAGATGGAAGGAACCAGCAAAAACAAAGAGAGCTTCGTTGCATGCATGCAAAAATAGCTTTCAAAAATTGCATTCTAACCCCTCAAGTCTCCCCTTGTTTCACTTTGGCCCAGAAACTGTGGAAAATAATCAATTTGGCCCCCTTTAACTTCTTTAATTATTTAAATTGGGTCCTTGTTTGTTTCAATTTGATGAATATGAGTTGTTTAGTTTATTGGAATGCTTTGAGTGATTCAATTTCCATTTCATGTGATTATTTTTTTGATTAAAGTGGCGCCTTGACCTTTTATTTTATTTTGGAGGATAAATAAGTGTTTTCACTCCATTAGGGTCCCAACTCAAGGGAGGTACATTCTATCCCTTATTTTTACTTTATTTGACCCTATGTGTACTTATGTGATTTATGTGTCTAATTGCATGCCTTTTGAATGTTTTCATTTTATTTATTTATTAATTCGCTCTATTCGTTTTAATTTCGTATATTTATTTTAATTCATTTTGATTACTTGAAAGGCATTTAAATGCCAAGTTGTAATAGTTAGGTTTATTTTATTTATTTTCATTTCCCTCCGTTAGATTGTAGTAGGTCCCCTCAAATGTAATAGCTAGGGTTTTATTCGCTTTCTTTTCGCTTGTGTGATTTGCATGCTTACGTGCTATGTGTTACCACTTTCTTAGGGCCTTGCATCTAGATATCATGACTATGTGTTATGTGTTTATGTGATATTATGTGTTTACTCGCTTTATTATGTTTTTTATGAGATTATAATTAATGTGTGGCGTTATCACACTAGTCCAACGCTAGTTGTGATCTATTTCTCGATACCACACTAGTCCAACGCTAGTTGTGGTTTCCTCGTTCGATTCTTCGCTAGTCCAACGCTAGTGAGAAAGTAGAAACATGGGCTAGTCCAATGCTAGACCCTTAGGGACCTCCCGTGCTAGTTCATGTTCGTATGACTACATTACTTTCTCATGCATATTTTTCACTTTCTAGGACTTTTTATCATTTTGTATGATATTCCCTTTATAAGTATAGCCCTTATCCCTAATTTCCTTTATATGTATATTCCTTCCCCCTAATGTGTGATACATAACATTAGATTTGCATTTCATTTAAGAATCAGAATTAGGATAATACATTTGCTTGATTAGATTAGGGATAACCCCTTGAATATGGGATATGGAAGAGTTTGGCTTTCTAACCTTAGCACGCTCGTATTCCCTCTATTAAAAGGGAAAATTGGGTCACGAACATTAGTCCCCTGTACCCGACATGATGCACTCCTTTAAGACATGTGTATTTCTATAGTTATTTTATCCTTTTTCTTTTCTTGGAGTCTCATATTTTTGCATTATTCGTGACTTCTCCAAAGAGTCACTATTGGGCGTCACAATTAATGTGACTGGCACCACTCGAGCTTTAAAGAGAAATTTCGCCCCCCGATGCCCCCTAGGTCTAGGTTTTGCATTCATATAGTACATTCAAATGTGATAAATCTTTAGGTTAAAAATAAGAAAATCTTTGACTAAATCACGCAACTAGCCTTGGCTAGGTCGAAAGGGTGCCTCGAATTTTTTTATCCTTGCCTTCCCTTTCTTCAAATGTGACTCCCGAACCTTTTTCTTTGATTTACGTAGATTAGGAGTCGTTTAAAAGGGGTTTTTCTACCTTTTCCTTTGAAAAATTCATTTTTTAGGTGACTTGGTACACCTTAACTCTATACCAAGTGGCGACTTCGATTTTGTTTTAAAAACCCTTTTTAAACTATAATCTGGGCCCAAATCGTCGCACTTTCAAACCCCATTTAGGCCCTTTTCTTTTTGTTCATTTTTTAAAGACAAAAACTTATCCTTTCCACAAACCAAAAATACATTTTTCTAAAACTCATTATTTATTTTCAAAAATGGGGCGCGACAGAGGCTCGTTTAGCGAGAAATAGTGAGTACACATTTTTCGAGGCAATATTCGATCCGAAAGTGCAATAATCTTGGAGAATTAAGAATGATCAATAGTAGACTAAGAAAAGTTAATTGAAAGATTAGAGGTAAGTGAATTTTGGCTTTAGCGCGTGCGAATCGCAAGTTCGCGTATTTCGTGCCGAAATGACTAAGTGGAGATTTAAGAAATTTATACTAGACTACTAAGAGTGAATAATTATAGTGTTAAAGGAATTACATTTGAGAATTAGTGCACAAGTGCAACAAACAAGAGAGAAAAGTGGTAGTTCGGGACACTATTCGTGCACTATTCCTAGTTGACTTTTGTACAACTTTTGGCCACAAATTCTTAATGCTTCCTAGAGAAACTTCACTCAACACAAAACCCTCTCTCTTCTCTCTCATGGAGCCGGCCGAAAATAGTAAAGGAAGAGAAGAAAGAAAGCTCCTTCATCTTGCACCATATTTGCTTCCATTTATCTCACAAATCACCATCCAACTTCCATACTTCTTGGAGATTAACTTTAGCTTGATGGAAGACATCATCTAGTGGAAATTCTTGGACGTTTTTGTGGTGAAAATTCTGGTTTCTTCAAGAACTAAGGAGGTAACCAACAACTCTTGCAAGCTCTCCATTTTCTTTCAAGAATCAAATTTAGATTTCATGGGTTTGATAACCCAAAGCATGAAATAGGTAGAGGACTTGAGGAAATCCATTTTATCTTATTTTAACTCTAAGCTAGCAGACTTGATGATGCCTTTAGGTAGCTGCCTTGAGGTGTAATTATTTATTTGTGGTTGCTTATGTGTTGATTGAGAAGAATACGATTAGAAAGTGAAGGAAAAATCGAAGGAAAGTTGGAAGTGCAAGCTAGCCAAATCTGTCCTGTGGTTATCTTGCTTGAATTTCGAATTTTTGTTGGTTTTTTGGCTGTGGAATTGAGTGATATATGTTGTATATAATGTGTACAAAGTGCCTTGCGAAAATTATTTCATTTGGTTGAACAAAACTTGGATTTTCGAAATTGAAAGAAATCTGGAAATGGGTTCTGGGCAGCCGAACAGTGCTCCTTTGATCCAGCATAACTCTTTGTATAAAAGTCAAAATTGAGTGCCGTTAGCGGCATTCAAAACAAAAATCACTTGCTAGTTCAATCTGAGTGAACTGCAGTGAATTGATAAAAATGGGTGATCACGCTAGACCATGCTTCCATGACAATCACAACATTTCATGCATATTTTTCTACTTTTTAGGGTTTTACCATTTTGTATGGCATTTCCCCCTATATGTGTAGACACCAAATTTTGAATTGATTTATATGTTTCGTTTTAGTGATAAGTCTTGTCTATTGATTTTTGTTTATCTCATGATTTTTGTTTTAAATGGTTTGCATTTTTGTTTTGCCCCTTTAGATGTTATTTTATTTTATTTTTAGTTTTATTTACTTTTTAGTTTTTTAGTTTTTGTTTTTTAAGTTTTAGCGTAGAAAATCATGAAGAAATGAAAAAAGGAAAAATCATGAAAAAAGAGGAAAAAGAAAAAAAAAGAAAAATAGCATTTTTGTTTTTATTTATCTATTTTAGTCATTTCTACTTAATTTAAATTTTGTTTTTGTTTGGTTCATTTAGGGAAAAAAGAAAAAAGGAAAAATGTTGAAAATGGAAAATGAAAAAAATTGCATTTTGTTGTTTCTAGTTTGTTTATTTTATCCAATGTTAATTAAGTGGGTTTTGTTATTATTATTATCATTTTGGTTTTGTTAAATATCTTTAAAAAAAAAAAAAAAAAGTCAAATGCAGAAAGCTGCGTTTTGTCGCAGCTTTGCAAGGAGGACCTCGGGCAGCCCTTAGCTGCAAATATGGAAGAGATGTTCAAGGCTTTAGGGTTGGCTGACCTCCTATAAAAGAAAAAAGAAGGGACAGCCGCAAAAGGATATAGAGAGGATACGGCGTAGAGAAAGGCAGAGGGCTACGGGACTTCATTGAAGGGAGCATGGTTGAAAACAAAGGGGAAAAGAGAGAGAACCGGAGAGTTGGAGTTGGCGGCTGAGTGTAAAAGGCTAGGTTCTGAGGGAAACAGAGGCAAGAATAAGAGAGAGGGCAGAGGGAAGGCTAGAGGTAGATGAGATTGATGGTTGATCAAAGAGCGGCGGCAGCGCGAGGAAGAAAGGAAATTTGGATTTGCAAGAACGGTGCTGTGTCATCATCACTGCCTTCCCGTTGATATCCTTCAAAGGCTGGCAGAATTGTCCGAATCCTTTCACGGTCATTTCCACGACCCATTTGGCGATTAAGCGGGCTTCCATGTTTAGTTGGCAAAAGAGGTAACAAAAGAACGAAGCAAGAAGGATTCTCGGCTAGGGGATTGCAGAAAAGGAAGGTGACGGAGCCATTTTCAGCGTTCAGTACTCGGGAAGATTATCTGAGTTACCGTCACTCCAGATTTGGAGTTAGGTTTTTGGTTTAGAATGTTGGAGTTGCTTTCTTTATATCATTGCTGCCATTCCAGTCCTCCATCACTATCAACAGGTCTTCACCGAAGGTATTTTAGTCACAAACTCATGCCAAGTTTGAATTTTTCCTGTTGTTAATGCCTGATGTATGTTTGATGAATGCATAGACAATAGTTTAGGGGTCCTCGGTAGTGTTTTGTTATGAATTTGAGATGATTTTGGTTTGGGATCTATGGCTGATAGGCATGATAAGTTAGCTCAGCAAAGAAAAGTTGAAAATTTTTCTCTATTGTCTGATTTGCATGACCTTTGGATTTGTTTTGTCTCCTCGTGGGATGTTTTCTGGTTCGGCCTGATCTCTGTAAGCAACAAAAGGTTAAAGAATGTGCGGGTCTTTGGCTAAAAATAATAATTTTGATTCTGGTCATATGAACTTGAAGGCATTGGGTCAAGTTGCGGAGCTCGTGGTTTTTTCCGTTTCAGCAATGGAGCATGATGTGTTTGTTTACTTACAAGAAATTTCCTGTTCATTTGAATTCTTGGCTGGATAGTTTTTTGGAATGTTTGATGACCTACCTGTTGTTTAAGTCTAGACTTCCTTGGTTTGAACATCACGTAGGGAGTCGGTTGCAATGAACTTGAAGGCTGTCAGCTCGTTGCCGCAGCCTTTCTTTTTCTTTTGAATGATGAAATTGCAGTAGCTTGATCACCTTGATAGTTTGCGTAATTGGTTGTTGACATCCAGTAGTAAAACTTTTAAGTTGTGCATTTGGCATCTCATTTGCATGAATTGGAAGTTGCAAAATTCATATCAAAGAGTAAGGCTGCTACATCCTTTTCATGATGTTTTGTTTTCTTTTCTTCCTCATGGCTGGTCTGTTGAGTCTGAATACTCAACTTGCATGCTTAATCTTATGGCGAAGGGAAGAGTTGGAGATCTTGGTGCTGAGCTTGTGTTTGTGGGTTTACAAAATAAAAAAAAACATTTGAATCATGCCAAAGTGCTTGCTGGAAAATGCATATTCATTTTGCTGCACCAGAAATTTACGGTTGTGTCTTGCTATTTTCTTCCATTGCGGTTCCAAACTTTGCTGTTTTTGTTAGATAGTAATTCCAGCATGTTTCTTCTTGTTGTGTTGGCATGAATGAGTTGAATTTGAATAAGGAGTTGGCATGGAAATGGTTGTAAGAAAGGAGATTGATGAAGTTATACAATGTTGCAGCAATTCCTTTATTTGTGTTCATGGCAGAAAATTTGCTTCCTACGTGATTGCATGCTTATTGCATGAAATAATTTCTAAAAATTGCACTTTGGCCCCCCGAGTCTCCCCTTGTTCCACTAGGACCCAATCAATTAAAGAATTTCATCAAATTGGTCCTTGATAATTTTAATTTGTGCAACTTTATTGCTTGTTTGCTTCAATTAACTACCATGCTTTGTTTCAATTGCGCTTAAGTCATGACTTTAGGGGCTTCATGATCAAGTGAGCTTTGTTTTGCACATTTTCTTTAATTTTCCCAAATAAATTGGTACCTTGACCATTTCTTTTATTTTGGAGGATAAATAAGTGATTCCACTCCATTAGGGCCCAATTTCAAGGGAGGTACACTCTACCCTTTTATTTGCACTTCATTTGGCCCTACGTGCTCCTACGTGTTATGTGAATATGCATGTCTACTTCGCTTTCCCTGCCTTGTCTAAATTTCTTTCAATTATTTTACTTACTTTTACTTTTATTTAAGTTTTATGGGGTATGTGTACACCTCTTGGCTTGTAATAGATAGGGCTTGGCGAGTAATTTGGTCCATTTACCCCTTCCCCTTTTGTTTTAGTTAGTGAATGTAATAGGTTCATTAGCTTGGTTGCATGCCTACGTGTTAAGTGTTACTCGCTTTATTAGGCTCTTGCATCTAGTCGAGCATGCTAATTGTTATGTGCTATGTGTCTATAGGTGTTTGGCATGTCTAATCGCTTTCCATAGCTATGAATGAATGTGATGGATGAATGTACGTCACCACACTAGTCCAATGCTAGTTGTGGCTCATTATTTCATTAGGAATTCATAGAAAGAGCTAGTCCAACGCTAGACCCAATAGGATTTTTCCTTTGTTTTCCATTAATGCATTATTTGCCTGTTCACTACATATCATGCATCTTCCCTTAGTTTTATCATCTGGCATGCTCCTCGCACCCCTTTTCCCCTCATTTTAGGATTTTTGCATCTCATACTAGTTATAGGGTTCATTTGCCTGGAGAGTCCCCTTAAATATGGGATATAGACGAGTGTGGCTTTTTCTAAAGCCTTAGCACGCTTGTATCCTCTCTATAGAAGGGCAAATTGAGTCACGATTTAGGTCTCCCCGTACCCAACATGCATGAATTCCCTAAGCTCATGCATCCTCAATCCACTCTATCATCACACTTTCACTTTTGTCTCATTTGCACACGAACACTTTTTTATCTTCACTTGCACACGAACACTGTTATCTTCACTTGCACACGAACACTTTTATCCTCACTCGCACACGAGTACTTTCATCTTCATTTGCACACCGACACTTTCACACTTTTCTCTAAATTGCATACATGCATTTTGCCCACTAGCACTTGGAGTATATTTTATACATTCAAGGACATTTTCTTTGCACACTTCCCCTCACACTATTGTTTTTATTACTTTTTCACACAAACGCACATTTTTCATGGCATGCATTCATCCACTCATTTTTCACGTCATTTAGGTTTAGGTGTGACCTCTCCAAAAGGATCATTGTTGGGCTTCACAATTAATGTGATTGGCATCACTCAACCTTTGAAGAGAAATTTCCCCCATGTCCCCCTAGGTCTAGGTTTTTGCATTCATATAGACATATCCAATACGCGATACATACCTTGGGTAGAAAAATTAGGAAAAATTGGTTTAAGTCACGCAACTAGCCTTGGCTAGGTCGAAGGGGTGCCTTGGATTTTTATCCTTGCCTTCCCCTTCGTCAAATGTGACCCCCGATCCCTCTTTTGGTTACGTAGACCCAAAAGTTCTCTAAAAGGGTTTATTTACTTTTTTCAGTCAAAAACAAAAAATCATTTTTGGGTGACTTGGTACACCCTAACTCGATACCAAGTGGCGACTCCATTTTCATTAAAAAAACCCTTTTTGAACTTCACTTGGCCAAATCGTCGCATTCTTAAGTCCCATGGCCTTTTACTTTTCATTTTGCACACGTTCACACACACACTACACACTCACATCTCACACCACTACCCACACAACACATCACCAAACACATCATTCAAAAAGTGGGGCGCGACAATATGTATATCCCTTATCTCATATTCCCTCTATATGTATATCCATTAACCCATATTTCCCCTATATGTATATCCCCTATCCCTATGCGTGAGACATGACATTAGAACTTGCATTTCATTTAAGAAAATTAGAACTAGGTTAGATCATTTGCTTGATTAGATAAGAAATACCCCTCAAATATGGGATATGGATGAGTGTGGCTTTTCTAGCCTTAGCACGCTCATATTCCCTCTATAAAAGGGAAAATTGAGTCACGAATTTTAGCCCCCGCACCCGTTATGATGCATTCCTCTATGTCATGTATATTTGTATTTTCTTTTCTTTCCTTCGAGTTTCATATTTTTGCATATTCGTGACCTCTTCAAAGAGTCACTCTTGGGCATCACGATTAATGTGATTTGCACCAATTAAGTTTTGAAGAGATATTCCGACTCCCCGATACCTCCTAAGTTTAGTTTTGCATCCATATAGTGACATCCAAAATGTGATAAATTCTTAGGTTAAAATAAGAAAATTTTTTGACTAAATCACGGAACTAGCCTTGGTTAGGTTGAAAGGGTGCCTTGGATTTAATCCTTGCCTTCCCTTTCTTCGAATGTGATTCCCGACCCTTTTTCTCTTGATTTTCGCAGAGTTGGAGTCATTTAAAAAGGGTTTTCTCTACTTTTTCTTTAAAAAATTTATTTTTGGTGACTTGGTACACCTTAACTCAATACCAAGTGGTGACTCATGTTTTTCATTAAAAACCCTTTTTAAACTATTATTTTTGGGTCAAAATCGTCGCACTTTTTAGTCCCATGTAGGCCTATTTCTTTATTCATTTTTCTAAAAATCAAAACTCATTTTTTTCAATAAAAAATCAATCAAAAAATTCATTTTTCTAAACACGTTATTTTTCATTTAAAAATGGGGCGCGACAGCTTGGCGACTCTACTGGAGGCTTAGAGAGTCTGAGCATTTGATTTAGTCAATCATTTTCTTCTTTTTACCTTTTTATATATCACATTTGGAAGTTTAGGGTTGCATTTTTTCTTTTTAGGGTTTTCTTGCATTTCACACGCGCAATTGTCTCGATATTCGTGTATGTGAATAATGTGTTTATCTCTTTCATTTACTTATGTGTAATCGCGCTTGCATCTTAGGGGTGGGGGTAGCCACCCTAGAGCTTTCACCTAGATTTATGGTATATAATCCCTCCTTTCAAAAGGGGCATTTCATACGTGCATACGTTTTACTTTTATAACCCCTAATTTCTTTTTACTTTTAGTGGTTGTCACACCACTCCACCCGTTAGGATTAGAATCGATCCACTTGGACATGTGGCCGTGGCACGACGTGCGCGTAGCAATGTCCGAGGGATCACTCGAACCACCGACTCTTAGGCCTTGGGATTGATGACCCTCCGCCTTTGGTCTGAAGGTTTGGGAACCTGAAACTTTATCAAAATTGCAGTTCAAAGTTGGCCAAAATTGGAGACTGTTCGGTAAATTTTCCAAATTTAAAGAACAACTTTGGCACATCATTTGTATATCGAAATGATCTTAGAATCACACGAAATTGGGTACAAGTAAACTCCCATATGAGGGATATTCCTTTATCAAATTTCATGTAAAAAATTGTACGGGAAGGTAGTTAACAAAACTACCAAAATTAAAGAATTGTTTTCTTTCCCTTTTCAAACACTTTGCACCATGAAATCAGTCCCATTTTGGTTCATTTGTGAAACCAAGGTCCAAGAAACATTTCATAAGCAATTGATAGTTGGTTGACATCAAAATTTCAAAATAAAACATTTCACCAACAACTAAACCAGTCGGCCAGCAAAAAGAAGAGTTTTCCAGTTTTGTCGTAGTTTGGAAATTGAACCATATCTCACTCAATACAACTTGGAATTGAGAATGGTTGGTGGCATTGGAAACTAGAATCATAAGGCTACATTTCATCAGAACAAATAGTTTTCAAAATAAATTCATAAGTGAGAGAAAATAGAGCCACAAAATGCAGCTTCTACCTTTCTCTCGGATAGGCCATCAGAACAGGACATCAAACTTTGCCAAATCACTCATTTCCAAATAGAAAGTGAATTTTATACCGTTGGAAAGCTAAAAATGTCTAGTTTTAAATGCCACAAACGGCACTCGATTTCGACTTTTGTACAAAGAGATATGTTTGATCAAAAGGACACTGTTCAAGCGGCCAGAACACATTTTCCAGTTTTCTTCAAATTTCGAAATTTCAAGTTTTGCTCACCCAATTCAAATGATTTTTGATAGAAACTTTCTACACACCATAAAAAACATATATACATCCATTTTACAGTCATTTGAGCATAAAAAATTTAAAATATAAGCAAGGCAATAACAGGACAGATTCTGCCAGCATTCCTGCGAAATTTTCCTTTGGCCTTTCCTTCATTTCTCACCATAATCTTTTCATCTACACACATAACAATCATATTGAAGCAACTACACCTCAAGCCCGCTACCTAGAGGTCACCACAAGACCGCTAGCCTAACATTTAAAACAAGAAATTAAACTCCTCAAGTCCGCTAGCCTAATCCATGTGTAGGGTTCAAACCCTTGCAAATAAAGCTCCAATCTTTAAAGAAAATGGAAAGGTTCAAGGTTGATGAAGACTACCTCTTAGCTTTGTGAAGAAACTAGAAATTTTGGACCGAAAATCTCCCAAGAAAACCACAAGAAGATGTCCTCCTCCAAGCTAAAGTTGGAGTAAAAATGATGAAGCTTCTTCCTTCTTCCCTTGCTGTCTTGGCCAGCTCTGAGAGAGAGAAAAAGAGAGTGTTTTGAGTTGTGAAGCTTCTCTTGGAAGCTTAAGGGATTTGTGGCCAAAATTTGTGCAAAGTCAACTAGGAATAATGCGCGCGCGGGCGGGTATCATACCACAATTTTCTCTCTTATTTGTTTCACTTGTTCACTAAACCTCCAATGTAATTCCTTTAACACTATAATTATTCACTCTTAGTAATCTAGTATAGATTTCTTAATTCTCCATTTATCCGTTCCGGCTCGATATATGCGAACTTCCGATTCGCGCGCAATAAAGCGAAACTTAAAAGGTATTCATATAACGATAATATAATTAACTACTACTAGGGTAAATAATTATAAAATGACTATTTAAGAATAAAAACAGGAGTCTTCACGCGAGTCCTGTGACGGCCCCACCTCCCCCTAAGACGAACCAAAGGGTTCGACGGACCGCCTGCCCAGCTCTCGCCAGGACTACGGAGACGAGACATACAACACCGTTCTAACTTACAAGAGAAAACCAAGAAAATGAACTACCGAAGCTGGTCATCCACACACTAGGGATATCATCACTAAAAGTGTAGGAACATATCATGTGAAATATACATCATATAACATAACAAAACACCTTCTCAAAGGTATAGAGTTACAAGTACAAATCAAAAGAGAATGTATGATCGGTTACAGTTAAGGTTTCTCTAAAAACATCGAGGAGCTATGCAAAAGAACAAAAGGCCTAACTAGCTCAACCCGTTTCTTTAATACGGTTCCAAAATGGTCCCTGTAAGGAAAACAAAGTAACGAGGGTGAGCTTACGCTCGTGAGGTACCAACAAAACACACAAGTGAGCACATATCATCACACAGTGATCTCAAAGCTTATAAACAACCAAACCAACTTAAAAGGATACAATTGGCTCTCAAGAGCCATTTTCCACTTGCCGCACTTGATCTTCAACCCGTTGACACTCTGTCAACCTTTGAAGTGAAGAACAACCTGTAGATCACCACTTACACCGTATTCCTTCCACCGAACCCCCCTTATCGGGCCCGAACACCTCACAGTAACACAGAGGGTAATACTCGAGTATACCATAAGATCGAGGAGTTAACACTCCACTCGACTACAGTGAACCCAAGGTCCATTATCGATTCGCCCAAGCCCTTGCCGGCGTGACTCAAATAATGACCAATGGGGTATGAGCTCAGATATCACAGTTCAGTTACTGGTTGTAGCCCCAACATATTGCAGGCCATGTACATATACAATTTCACAGTTGAACAATAACAGAAATACAAACAAGAGATCGAGAGCGATAAAGTACACTCTCGTCTCATTCAAACCATTCAAGTTCACATAACAAGTACAAACATCCATTTAAGCATGAGACCATATAATGGTACACTCACCAAGGTAAGTAAGCAAATTCACAAGTTAGCTTCAAGCGTAGGCGTCGGATCACCGGCACGACCTATACAAACAAGAATATCACAATTGAGACTCGAACACGAGTCAAATCAAATCCACACTCTACCAAAAAATAAGTCCCAATAGAACGTATAAGTATATAATCAGGCTAGGGAGAGTCCGGAAATGAAGTTTATGCCGTAAAACCAAAAGATAGTTTTGATGTCATTTAGCGTATCGGACACAACCGAGGCTACGCTTGTCAAATTGGTGTGAAATTTATACCGTTTCGAAGCTAAGATAAAGGGCTACAATTTTGAAGAAGGCCACTCAGTCCAGTTTGTAGTGTAGCTAGGTCAAAACTTCAATGTACAAAACCAGAATCTCACCCACAGGTTAGCTAACTGCACTCTGGTTAAATGACAATAACTCAGGCTACCGAAATCCAATGGAGGCGTTTTCAGGGGAAATGGAAAGCTAAGACATAGCACTACAACTTTCATGTTTTGACCAAAGGCTAAATCAGTACGTAACAGGGCGAAAAGACGCGGTCAGATTGGGTGAAATGGCAACACTGTCTACCGAACTACCTATGATAGTCAGGGGTATTTCTATCTTTTCACAGGCTAGAAAGCTCTGATTGGGCTGAAACTTTACAGGAAACTACAAAACATCATTTCCTACAACTTTCATGTTTTAACATAAGTCTAATTCGGCCTCTAACCTAGCCAAACAGAACCGGACAGAACAGGGTCATTTGGAAACCCTAAAACCGAAAATCCCTCTAAAATCTGAAAATTTTCACAATAAACCACAATAAGCATATAGAGGCTCCAATTTACTTCATATATAACCATCAATCCATGGCTAGCTATGGTATACTGTGACAGCCCCACTTTCCCCTAAGGCGAACCAAAGAGGTTAGCGGACTGCCTGCCCAGCTCTCGCCAGGACTAACGGTGCAGTATAGAGCGATCTTTCACGTTCCGGAACTTATAACGCGCGCAAATAAGGCAAAAGGGCAAAATAACCCAAAATAAAAGAAACAAAATCCGGAGTCGGCCATGAATAGTAACCGACTCGTCCGAACCCAACCAAACATCGAATTACATAAACCCACATAACATTTAGCCTTTACAAACCAAAAATGACATTTAAAAGTGATACAAAAGTCGCTACATATATGGTTTGCCAAAACAAAAGTGAAAACGGCCCTAATGATACATTTAGGGTCCCATTTTATATACAATACAAAAGAGTCATTCATCTAGTTCATTTGGCAACCATTTATCAAAATTCATTCCAAAAGAGTCATATTCCTGTAAGGAAAACAA
>NW_020861607.1:221269-233531 GCF_003713205.1 Coffea eugenioides
AATCGAGTAAACAGAATGCACATGTGAGGCTCGACTACACGTCGTACGCCTTGCCCAAAAATACTAATGCAAGGGTGCAAAAACATGATTTTCTTGGAAACAAAAGATAACATGAAGACCTAGGGTCAACAACCCAAAAGCCCTTCATTTCCATCAAAAGGCAAATCCAACTTAAAGAGCCAAACGGTCTAGAAAATCGGACAGCATTTCCCCTAAATTTCTTACTTTTCCAGCCATAAGGCTTCATTATTTTTCTTCAATCACAACCCAACAACACACATATAAGCATTTCATGTCAAGAGCCGTTCCATAGGCTCACAATATCATAAAACAAGAAACCATACCGAGCCATAAACAACACCAATTCACAACCCCAATAGGGTTTTATAAACATATACAAGCATGAAAGCAAACCAGAAATTAAGAAAGGGCTTTAACCTAAGCCTTGATAAGAAAACCGGATTTGACCTCATAATGCGGTAATGGCACAACTCTCACTAAAAATGTCGGATGGGGGTGTAAGACCCACCATCTCGAAGCTAAAAGACAGGTCTACAACAATGTAGAAGGCCTCTCAGTCCAAATCCTAGCACAACTAGGTCAAAAGTACCAAATACCAAACCAGAATTACCAAAACAGGTTTGCAAAACACACAAAACTGTAATACGTCAATCTCAGCCTACACAGGTCCAAATGCCGAAATTCCAAAGACATAAGTTACCTAAGACATCCTGCTACATTTCCTCAGAAGACACCAACTTCAAAATCCAAACCAATTCCAGTCAAAACAGGCAATTACTATCGCAGTTCGGACATTCTGTGAACCAAAAACAGCAACAGTAAAAACGGCATAACTCACTCTACACTAGTCCAATTGCCCTGAAATTTTACAGACATCTCCATCACATCAATACCTACAACTTTCATGTTTTGAGCAAAGTCAAATTCGGCCTCTAACCCTATGATCCAAAACCGGACAGAATTGGGGATTTAAGAACCCTAACTTTCCATTTTCCATCCAAATCCAAAATTAGTTGCATTTAGCAACAATTCACACCTACAAGAGTCATTATAGTCCATTGCCAATCATCACAAACAACCACACCATCATAATCCAATTAAACCAGAAAAATCATCATAAAATGGAAAACTTCACCAAATCACTTCAAACCAAGATTAAAACCAGAAATTTCAGCACTCTTATCACTAATAAGCACAACATAAGCATCATTAGGTGTAGTAGGGTGTTTCAAGCTTCACTTACCAAGAACCAAGAGAGAGGAAGATGTTGGGCACCTTAATCCTTCAAACAAAGTTCACCAAACAACTTACTAGCTCTAGAAGGAAGAATTTTATGGAGTGAAATGGATGGAAGCAAATGTTTTTGGTTGATTTGCACCAAGTAGAAGCTTGAAAATTGAAGAAATCTCCTTCCTTTCTTGCTCAAGGTGGCCGGCCAACAAGGAGAGAAAAAATGGTGAATTTTGTGCAATTTTTGGATATTTAACCTTTGGTCAAAAAAAGTCAAAATTATGAATAGTAATTCTTAAAAGGCAACCAATGAGAAGATGACACTTGTCACCTCATTAAATGCATTCTTATCTTTCTTTTCTCTCTCACATCAATCACTTCACACACCCTACTTATCTCTTAACACCCGATAAATTTTACACAGTATCCGGAATTTAACCTAATTGGCCGAATTTTTCCGAACTTTTCGCACTAGTGGGTCCCACGCCCACTATTTACTCTTAATTTCCTAAAATTTCTCCAATGCTAGAAAAATCATCTTAAAACTATAATTGCTCATAAAATCCACTAAGAAAATATTCCTAGGCCAGAAAATGCAGAAAACATGAAATTTAAGGGGAAAAACCCTAGGAAAAGTATTAGGGCAATACGGGTTCTCACATATACAATATAAAACAGAAAAAAATACTCAATAAATAGGAAAATTGGCCAAGCCCATCAATAATTCATGAAATACTCCATAAATTTGCATCTTTAGCTACTAACACCAACAAAGAGACAATTTCTTTGCCACTCACCTTACAAACGCAAGAGACAAGGTAGCTTAGAGTCTTTCCCTTCCAAACAACTCCACCAATCACTTCAATCCTTCTTAGCACGTAAGTTTTATGGAGAAACTTGGGAGATTAATGGTTGGATTTCAAGATTTGGGCAAGAAAAGGAAGCAAAAGTTGAAGAGCTCTTTCTCTTTTCTCTCCAAGGTTGGCCGACCAAGATGAAGAAAATAAGGAGGAATTTTGGGTCAAAATTAAGTTTAGGAAAGGTAAGGTAGACTAGTCAAATGCCATCTTCCAATGAAAATGCAACATGTGCCCATTTCAAGCTTATCTCATTTCTTTTGTCTTGCAAGACTTAATTAACTAGCTAACCCCTAATTATCTCATAACACCATGTAATATAATCCTTGTATACAAAAGTTCTCCAAATGAACCACATTTACCGTACTTATCGCACTAGTGGGTCCCACATCCACTGTACACCACCTTTAACACAGAAAATAACTTATATGGAAAAAAAATGTAAAAATCATATGTCCTCATAAAAATTCCCAAACTATTCATATAAGAATGAAAATACGGAAATTATACCCAAAAGACTAAAATAAATGCCTAGAAAATAAGAAAATTTCGGGCTCTCACACTCTCTCCCCCTTAAACGAATTTCGTCCTCGAAATTTCTCACCTGAATTATTAAATAGCTCAGGGGATCTTTTTTTCATATCATCTTCCATCTCCCAGGTCACCTCTTCGACTCCGTGGTTCTTCCACAGGATTTTCACCAAAGGAATTTGTTTACTCCTTAGCTCCTTCACCTTTCGATCTAGCACACGTACAGGTCTCTCCTCGTAGGTAAGGGTTTCATCTATCTCAATCTCCTCTAGTTGTACAATATGAGTCGGGTCAGGGTAGTATTTCTTGAGCATTGACACGTGGAAGACATCGTGTATCCGGGACAAACTTGGCGGCAACTCGAGTTGGTACGCTACTTTCCCAATTCGTCGGAGTATCGTGTAGGGTCCTACAAATCTTGGTTAAAGTTTCTTTCTTCTACCCATCGTAACACTTCGCAGGGGTGTAATTTTAAGAAAAACGCGATCTCCAACTTCAAACTCCAAATCTTTTCTTCGGTTGTCCGCGTAGCTCTTTTGGCGACTTTGAGCAGTTTGAAGTCTCTGACGGATTAACTTGACCTTTTCTTGGGCATCCTCCATCCAAGGAATAACTGTTGGGTCCAAGACTTTCTTTTCTCCTACCTCATCCCAGTATAGCGGAGATCGACACTTTCATCCATAAAGAGCCTCATACGGTGCCATTTGAATCGACGAATGGTAGCTGTTGTTGTAGGCGAATTCCACTAATGTCATATGTTGACCCCAACTACCTCCGAAGTCTAATACACACGTTCTTAACATATTTTCAAGTGTCTGAATCGTTCTCTCCCACTGCCCATCCGTTTGAGGGTGATAAGTGGTACTTAGGTTCAGTTTAGTTCCCAAGGTCTCCTGAAACTTTTGCCAAAACCTTGACACAAAATGAGGGTCTCGGTCGGAAACTATACTTACAGGGACCCCATGTAATCTCACAATCTCCTCCATATACACTTGAGCCAACTTATCCATGGAATACTTCATATTCACAAGTACGAAGTGAGCCGATTTGGTTAATCGATCGACGATCACCCAAACGGCATCATGTCCTTTTTGTGTTCTAGGCAATCCGGAAACAAAGTCCATGGTAATGTTCTCCCATTTCCATTCAGGTATCTCAAGACGTTGTAGTAATCTAGAAGGTTTTTGGTGTTCGGCCTTAACCTGCTGGCAGACTAGACAGGTTTGTAAATATTGAGCAATCCCCCTTTTCATTTTATCCCACCAGTATAACCGTCGTAAGTCCTGATACATCTTAGTACTACCTGGATGGATGGTGTATTTCGATCGATGGGCTTTATCCAGAATCTCTCTCCTCAAATTCTCATCCTCAGGCACTACAATGCGATTTCTAAACCTCAAAATTCCCTCAGGACTTAGAGTAAAATCAGGAATTTCTCCTTTCTTCACTTTTTTCACCCACTTCTGAACCATCGGATCTGTAGTTTAGGCCTCCTTGATTCTATCCAATAGGGCGGATGTCACCCGGATATTTCCAAAGGTGATCTTCTTACCTTCCATTTTAGGGTTCCATTCACCAATAGCTTCTAACATTTCCCACTCCTTAACTATTAACCCAGATATTCGAGCCTTCCTGCTTAAGGCATCAGCTACTACGTTAGCCTTACCCGGATGGTAATTGATCGTGCAGTCATAATCTTCTAAGAATTCCATCCAACGACGTTGTCTCATATTCAACTCCTTTTGGGAAAAGAGGTACTTAAGGCTCTTGTGATCGGAATAAACTTCAAAGGTTACCCCATACAGGTAGTGTCTCCACGTTTTCAGAGCAAAGACAACTACGGTTAACTCCAAATCATGAGTGGGATAGTTTTGCTCGTGGGTCTTCAATTTCCTAGAGGCAAAGGCTATCACGTTCTTATTTTGCATCAATACACACCTTAAGCCTTCCTTCGAAGCATCAGTATACACAGTGAAGCTGTCCTTACCGTTAGGCAAGGCCAGAACAGGAGCCATAGTTAACCTTTTCTTCAACTCCTGAAAGCTCTGCTCACATCGGGCATCCCACAGAAATCGGTTACTTTTCTTTGTCAAATTGGTTAAAGGACTGGCAAGTTTTGAGAAATCCTTAATAAATCGCCGATAGTAACCTGCCAATCCTAAGAAGCATCGAATCTCAGTCGGACTCTCAGGTCTCTTCCACTCGGTCTTCCACCTTCGCCGGATCTATTGCAATCCCCTCCTTCGAAATTACATGTCCCATGAAGAAAACCTTCTCCAGCCAAAACACACACTTACTAAATTTGGCGTATAATTGGTGATCCCTTAGGATTTGTAAGACTAACTTCAGGTGTTGCACATGCTCCTCCCGGGTTTTCGAGTAGACCAAAATGTCATCGATAAACATAACGACAAATTGGTCCAGGTAGGGTTTGAAAACTCAATGCATCAAGTCCATAAAAGCGGTAGGGCCATTGGTTAGTCCAAAGGGCATCACGGCAAATTCGAAATGCCCATACTGAGAATTGAAGGCAGTTTTAGGCACATCTTCTTTTCGGATCAATAATTGGTATTACCCCTGTCGAAGGTCCAGTTTTGAAAAGACCATTGCACCTTGCAACTGGTCAAATAGCTCATCAATGTGGGGTAGTGGGTACTTATTCTTAACGGTTACGTTGTTCAACCCTCGGTAATTGATACATAATCTCAAGGTCCCGTCCTTCTTTTTAACAAAGAGAACGGGTGCTCTCCAAGGAGATCCACTCTCAAGAATAAAACCCCGCTCCAAAAGATCTTGCAACTGCAGCTTCAGCTCCTTAAGTTCAGCAGGTGCCATACGGTATGGGGTCTTAGAGATAGGTAAAATCCTTGGTAACAAGTTAATCTCAAATTCTATCTCTCTTTGCGGTGGTAGATTCACTAGCTCATCGGGAAACACGTCCGAATAGTCGCCTACTACTGGAACATCTTCTACGTTTAACTTATCAGTGGGAGTGTTGATGAGAAAGGCTAAGAACCCTCGTGCCCCTCTACTCAAAAGTTTCCTAACCCGAATACCCGAAACCATTGCAGACGAGGCTAAACTGCCCCTCACATCTAACTTTATGGTCACCTCCCCCGGAATACGAAATTTTACTATTTTCCTTATACAGTCAAGCTGGGCATCATACCTAGCTAACCAGTCCATGCCCAGAATCACATCGTACCCCTTAATAGCCAAACTTATCAAATTCCCCAGTAACTTCCTCTCTCCTACCCAGATTTCACAGTTTACATACATTTTGCTAGTAACCAAACACTGGTCCCCCGTAGGCGTACTTACTTCCAATTCGTAGGGCAGGTTTACAGGGGTTATATTAATTCCACACATAAATGCAGGGTTAACAAAGGAATGGGTGGCACCGGGGTCTATCAAAATCCTAACTAGACGGTGGAAGACAAGAATCGTACCTTCCACCACCTCCGCCGAATCAGGGACAGGACGTTGCTCGATAGAGTACACTCGGGCAGGCACCTTCAGTTTCGTCACTTCCACCTTTGATTGTACTGAAGTCGCCTTAGAAGATTGTGTGATCCCTCTCGCCTCTCGGGGTTGAACTGGACAGCTGGCTATCTGGTGCTCCGCGCTCCCACAGCGTAAGCACTTCTTCTCCTTTCTCCAGCAGTTATCCTCCGTGTGCTTCCCACAGAACCCACACGGGCCACGAGAAACAGTGGCGGAGCTCCCTTGTGAGGCACTCCTCCGTTGGTCTCGTCTCGTCTGGCCACCTCTTACCGTACTCGAAACTCGTCCTTCTCCAGCTCCACGGCCAAATTTGGGAGGGTACCCTTTCCCCCTGCGTAGAACTACCTCCGGAAAACCCACGTTTCCTCAGTTGAAAATTCCGAACTTGAAGCCTTGTGTTCTCAGCTCGCAAAGCCTTATCCACCACATCACTAAAAGTGTTAATCTGGGTCACGGCTAAATCCTTTTGGATTTCCATATTTAGCCCTTGAATGAAACGTCGTACCCTTCTTTGTTCAGTCATAATAAGTTCAGGGGCAAACTTGGCTAATCGGGTAAACTGGCTTTTGTATTCAGCCACGGATTGGGTGCCCTGGCGAAGTCAGATGAACTCGTCCTCCTTCTTTTCTTGGATCAAGGGCGGAAAGTACTTGGCGTTAAATTCTCTTACAAAATTCACCCACGTTCTGGGTGTCTGTTCTCTCCCCCACTTGGTTCGAATAACATTCCACCAAGAGCGAGCAGCCCCTTCTAATTGGAAGACCGTAAAAGTAACTTGCCTCTCTTCGGAGTAATGTAAGGCCGCAAAGATGTCCACCATCTTCTCCAACCATCTTTCAGCCACATCGGGATCGGGCCCTCCAAGAAACTTTGGTGGGGAGAACTTTTGGAACCTTTCAAGAGCTCGATCCTTACTTTCTACGTGATTCCCAAGGTTTTCGGGATTCCCGACAGGTGGGTTAGGGTTGTGGCCCTGTTGTTGCACCACATGGGCCAGCAAGTCGGTCATTTGCTGCATAGCGGCAGCTATCTGGACATTTGGATCTACCCTAGGTTCAGAGTTTGGTCCAGTCGAGGTTTCCGCAGTGTCTCTAGCAGAAGGTTGCCTTCTTCCACGTCCACGGCCTCATTCACTACGAGTGCCCTCCATGGTTCAAGTCAATCTAAGGTCGAGACACGTAATAACAATTAAAGAACCATACGGGCATAAGCTTATAAACATAGGCAAATAATCAAAATAACACACAAGACATATATACACATAGAACATTCATACACAGATGTTGGAAGCAGTTATACAAAAGCAGTCGGTCAAGGACATACAAAAGAAATCCCATGCAACAAAAGGGATCCTCCAAAATATTATATACAAAGCTAGGCCAAAAGCAGCTCACTAAAAGCTTTCCTAACTACTCCCCTCATGGGATCAAAAGTTAGCTCACAAGGTTCTAGCCTAGTTTCCTACCGAGCCTACCGACTCTCCCCCTTGGCTAGAACTAGGGGTACTCCCACCTCCCCCTTCAGAAGTTCCATCTTCCGCAGCCTCCGCTTGCTCATTGGCACCAATCACGCCTTGGATTAGCGCCTCGCACTCATTAATGATACGGCCTGATCGGTCCCTCACTTGCCCGACCACGTTCGTAAGACGAGTATTCACCTCCTGCAATTGCTCCCTAAGAGCATTCGTTCTTTCCTGCTCTAGGGCTATGTCCTCCCGAAGCTCCCCTATCCGGTCCGCTTGCATTCTCATGATGCCTCTCAGCCTAAGCATCTCCGTGTGGTCCCTGGCGGCGGCCCGTCTAAGCCTCATCCATTCATCTAGTACCGCCACGACCACGTGGTCCGCATAAGAGTGACTCTGGCAACGCCTACAACGACGGGTCCGACTAACGGTATACCAGAGCCGGATCGGACCTCCTGGCCTCTCCTGATAATCGATAAAGCGTGGGCGTCTCCTAGGTGGCTCACCTCCACCCGCACCACTAGTTCCGGCCATAACCTACAAGGATAGTAAAAGGCCTAACTAGCTCAACTCGTTTCTTTAATACGGTTCCAAAATGGTCCCTGTAAGGAAAACAAAGTAACGAGGGTGAGCTTACGCTCGCGAGGTACCAACAAAACACACAAGTGAGCACATATCATCACACAGTGATCTCAAAGCTTATAAACAACCAAACCAACATAAAAGGATACAATTGGCTCTCAAGAGCCATTTTCCACTTGCCGCACTTGATTTTCAACCCGTTGGCACTCCGTCAACCTTTGAAGTGAAGAACGACCTATAGATCACCACTTACACTGTATTCCTTCCACCGAACCCCCCTTACCGGGCTCGAACTCCTCAGAGTAACACAGAGGGTAATACTCGAGTATACCATAAGGTCGAGGAGTTAATACTCCACTCGACTACAGTGAACCCAATGTCCATTATCGATTTGCCCAAGCCCTTGCCAGCGCGACTCAAATAATGACCAATGGGGTATGAGCTCAGATATCACAGTTCAGTTACTGGGCGTAGCCCCAACATATTGCAAGCCATGTACATATACAATTTCACAGTTGAACAATAACAGAAATACAAACAAGAGATCGAGAGCGATAAAGTACACTCTCGTCTCATTCAAACCATTCAAGTTTACATAACAAGTACAAACAACCATTTAAGCATGAGACCATATAATGGTACACTCACCAAGGTAAGTAAGCAAATTCACAAGTTAACTTCAGGCGTAGGCGTCGGATCACCGGAACGACCTATACAAACAAGAATATCACAATTGAGACTCGAACACGAGTCAAATCAAATCCACACTCTACCAAAAAATAAGGCCCAATGGAACGTATAAGTATATAATCAGGCTAGGGAGAGTCCGGAAATGAAGTTTATGCCCTAAAACCAAAAGACAGTTTTGACGTCATTTAGCGTATCGGACACAACCGAGGCTACTGTAGACACCAAAATTTTAAATAATTTTTATTCTATTTTTATTTTTGTTTTTAGTAATAATTCTTATCTATTTTTATTTGTTAATTTCATGTTTTTAGTTTTAGACTTTTTTTTAGCATTTGTATAGCATTTTAGATTATTATTATTATCTATTATTTTATTTTAGTTTTTATTTTTATTTTGTATTCGTTTTTGCCCTTTTAGCTGTTTATCTTTATTTTTAAGAATTTTCGCATAAAATTTGTCAAAAGAGAAAATTATTCACAAAAAAATAAAATATGTTACTTCTTTTTTACTGTTTATTAATTGAAAAAAAGAGGAAAAATCATTAATCAAACACAGAAAAAAAATCTTAGCCTTTTGTTTTATCTTTTGATCCTAGTTTTTGTTCATTTTATTCAAGTTTTTTATTTAAATTGTTATTTTTGGTTATTGTTGTTTAATTAATGATTCATGAAAAAAAAGGAAAAAAAAAAGAAAAAAGAAGGAAAAACCATCAATCAAAATTAATTTTTTTAGGGCATTTCATTTGTTTTAATCTTATTTTTATGAACCATGTAAAAATAACTCCTCTGAATAAGAATAGATGCAATAATATTATGCTGTGTTTTCTGGCTCTGTTAGATTAGGCAAGTACAGGCCATCTGGCTCCATCTAGGAGCTCCAATTCAAAGCCATGATCAATGGCTAGGAGGGGGGCTGGGAGTTGAAATCATTTGTGAGCCATCAAGATGAACTTTGAGGGTTTTAGGGACCTGGTGATTCCCTATAAAAAGAAAACAGACGGCAAGAAAGAGGGGGAAGGAAAAAAAAGAGGAACGGCGGGGGAAAAGCTTCTGGGAGGCGGCTGATTAAGAAAAGGGTAGAGGAAAACTAGGGAGCGACGGAGAGAGAGAATCTGACAGAGGGAGAGGACGACCGAGAGAAAAGAAAAGAGGGAGGCTCTGATAGAAAAGAAAGGAAAACAGCGGCGAAGAAAAACTAGAGGGTTTAGCAAGGGCTGGGGAGTAGAATCAGGAGGTTGGCGGCTGAGGGAGATAACGGTGGGGATAGCTGAGGAAAAATCAGAAGAAAGGAGGAAAGGCGGCTGGAGAGGTAAAGAACAATCAAGTGACGACTTCATCAGCGCAGCAGTTCGGCGGCGGCGTTCTCAATCTCATTTCTAGAATCTGCATGCCTTTTCCGGACATATTTCATGTTGCTTTGCTTCACCAACTCTTGCAGGTAATTATAGCTTTGTTTCCTGTCGCTTTAACACAATATTTTGATGAAAATTTGAGTTTGTCAGATCAGTATCTTGTTCCTTCCTCGTGAATGCGATGGTATGTCATCCCTTTGTGGTTCCTGATGCCCTGAAGCATTCATTTTGGTTAACTCAAATGCATTTAAAAGGCTTTAGGGTAGTTTGATGTTCAATGATTAGATGGGTTGGCTAGGAAAACAGTGACTTTCGATGGACCCAATTACAGTTTACCGCAAGTTTTTTCCTTTCTTTCGTTTCTGCGGCCAGTAGTATGGTTGAATCTTCTGGAATTGGGCGATGTTGTTTGGGTAATGTGATTAAAGATGGGTTAAAACGATTACAGGGGCTTGCTTAACAAATCAGTGGGTTTTGTTTGAAATTGTTCGCATGAGCAGAATTATGTTGAATGAAATTGTTGCAGAAGGTTTTTTTTGTGTGTGTGTAGATGTCGAATTTGTGATAGCCCCACCTCCCCCTAAGGCGAACCAAAGGGTTCGGCGGACCGCCTGCCCAGCTCTCGCCGGGACTCAGTCGATCACTTCCATCCTCGAGCAAAAACCAGATCCAGCCCATACGAAAAATATAGCAATGATCCAAAAACTTAAACGAAACTTATATACATTACGATCTCAAAAAGCACAACCGTTGAATATACAAAGGTTCCAAATCCACCATACAACCAGCCCGTGCCAAGCACTAGGGCGAGAACCATTACAAGAAAAATCAAAAGCTAGACCAGCTAGTCTATACAGAGCTCTCGTCCTTGCTCGCCTTCCCCTGTTAAGGAAAACAAAACTAAAGGGATGAGCTAAAAGCTCAGTGAGGTTCCGAACAGGTAATTAAACAACAACGCCGATACATAAACCATCAATAATCAATAATTCAAGAAACATTTAGCATGGAAAACAATAAGAACACATACATTAAAAGGATACGGGCTCACAAGGAGCCAAATATTCCCGCGCTCGCTCGTTCTCCTGACATTTCCTCCTTCCTTCAATCTTTTGAAAATGCATTTTTTTTCTTTTTGTAAATAAAACCCGCGCTCGTTTAGTCATTCATTTCATTCACCCCCTTCTCAGCCATTGGCCGGGCTCCACCAGACTTCAAGGTAATACTCGAGTATACCAAAACGTTTACCCAGGTCACCTAATCGCCCGACCGAGTCCGCTTCTGGCTCGAGTCTATCGGTAACAAGGGGCAATGGCCAGTTCAGCCAAAAAGGCTTACATTCATGCACAAGTAACATTTCAATCATTGAAAACTTCACAATCATTTAGGCTGAGTGCGATAAAGTACACACTCGCCTAGAAAACGCGTTTTGATAATCATTAAAAGCACTTAACACGTTATCAAACAATAACACAAGTCATGAAGTCAAGAAGTCATGAAGTCAAGAAAAATATAGCAAACAAGGAACACTCACCTAACTATGCAAAATAACGTGCAAAATATCCTTCTGGATAGAATCCTTAATCACCAAGAAAACCTAAAATTCAACGAGAAAGAATATAGCACAGCCAATTAGGTGAAATCGAAGAAACCCAATAAATGATGAGTAAAACGCATAAAAATGACTTTAAAGCGAAACGGGGCATTTGGACTGATGGACGGAAATATCTAGGGTTTCATAAACCAAACGCAAAGCTAAACTAAAAGGGTTATAAAATTTTGCGGCAAAAAGTACTTGGACCAAAACTAGCCTTCAAGTAAAAATTTCGGCAGCAAATCCCTTGTGTTTACCTATTTTCCAGCCATTAATGGCTTCATTATTTCCTCAAATCAGTCCCAACATCTCACACAAAATAATCTCATTTCCAAAAGCCGTTCACTAGGCTTAAAGTCATTCAAGTACACAATTTAGCTAGGAAAATGACTAGATTCCAATAAACACAATAAGACTCGAATACAAGTCATAAACCAATTCTA
>NW_020861608.1:0-11543 GCF_003713205.1 Coffea eugenioides
CCCATATAGTAGGATGTCAAATCTTTATACTGCATCATGATATCTTAGACTATTTGTAAGTTCAATTAATATTTAAATGTAATTTTCCATAATAATTAATTGTCTTTTGTATTTAAAATAATTTTTTTCTTATATACAAGGAAACAAATGTTTTAAGATATTTTAAATAAACTTTATTTATAAATTTTTTATATTACCAAGTATTTATAAATATTCTTTTATTAGGCCATTGGTTGAAGCAGTGAACCATCCATGTCGTCTGTCTGTCGACTTCCTTGTCGGGCGAGTTTAATAAATATGATTAAATATAATTTTTTAGAAGATGGTAGTCCTGTTTTTCTACAAATTTAATTTGATGCTAACGTTTACTGTCAAAGGCCTAACAGACTTTCACAGTCAATATATATTTTCAAACAAATTTGATGTTGGGCCCTTGATCGTAAAGGTCCGGCCAATCGTCAAGATGAATCCAGTAGCGGTCGGCTTCCTGCAATTGTAACATTGGGTCCTTATGTGCGAAGGTCCAACATATAGGATCAACTTGACGAAAATTGGATGGAAATAGCTGATGTTTTCAAACAAATTGAGTGGTGGGCAGTTGTTAGTAAAAGTCCCAAAGGCATGGTTGATTTTAAACATATTTAATGTTGGGCCTTAATGGCAAAGGTCCAAAAGACTTTTCAGTCAAGATGAGGTTGGCTGTCCAAGTCTTTTCCTCCAAGTAATTCTCTACTAATTAATTACTACATTTTGAAAGCAGTTGTTAACGAAAAGAATTTATTTAAGAGCTCGAATATATTTATCATCTTGACTAAAGAAATTCTTTTGGGATACAATAAAAAAGTATTTTTTCATTTAAGAGCGCTGATACATATATCATCTAATCGAGGAGTTTACTTAGACATTTTAAGTTCTTTAAAAAATAGTAATCAATTAGTGGACGCTAAAAAGACATTAGTTGGAGGAAAAGTCTTTAAGGGATAATGACAAAAGATCAAAGACTAAAACTAAGGAGTGCCAAAATCTTTTTTTTTTTTTTTTTGACTCTAGGAGTGCCAAAATCTTAAACGTGACCCGACGTACAATTGCTTGATATGTCCCGACGTACAATTGCTGGTGAACAATCATGATGCATGTAAAATAAAGCATGAGCGATGCCTTGGATGGTTTTCAACTTCTTTTGCCAGTCTTGTTCCTTGGCTTCTTCTTTGACGCTCAAAATTTTTGACAAGCTTCCTCTTTCAAGGTACTAATAGACCAAAAATGAGTGCTGAGCATGAGCTTGAGCAGCTTCTCAAGCTTCTAGGTATTGGACGTGTAAGCATGTTCTTAGACACAGAAATGTTTTGGAGTGTGCCATTTTGACAAAGTAGTTCTAGCAATGGACTAGATAATTGATTTTAATCCAATTCCAAGACTACCAACTATTTTAGGTTTCCAAGCTCTTGTGGGATGGTATCAGAATATGGCTTTTTAAGAGATACTACTGTTTTTCTAAGTTACTTTATTGATCTTCAAGTAATTTAAAAAGAAAAAAAGAGCTTCAAGAAATTCGTACACCTTGGTGAGAGAACAAAAAAAAAATCATTACTATCAAAAAAATATTCGTACTCCTAATATTAATATAAGGGTATTTTAGGAAAACATTATGCTAGATTTACCTTTCTAATAAAGTTAACTAATTTTTCTTAAATTGTGTGAGAACAAAAAATCAATACTATCAAAGTAGAACGAAAGTAGTAACATCTAAATAAACTTGATTTATAAATTTTATACATTACCAAGTATTTATAGATATTCTTTCACTGAGCCATTGGTTCAATCACCTACTCAGTAGTGAACCATCCATGTAGTCTCTCTGTCGACTTCCTTGTCGGGTGAGTTTAATAAATATGATTAAATATAATTTTTATAAGATAGTAGTCATGTTTTTCTACAAATTTAATTTGATGCTAATGCTTACTGGCTAAGGCCTTAAAGACTTTCAAGTCAATTTATATTTTCAAACAAATTTGTTGTTGAGCCCTTGTTGATGCACTTATGTAGGCATGTCAAAAGAACAAAAGCATCCAAAGGTGACTGCTGATTTGTGGATGTTTACACCTCTTCCAATCATCGGTTTCGATATTGAGACGAGATGACTATGAAATACATGGATCACCGAGAAATCGACCGAGTCACCGAAAACTCGGTTGAGAAGTCCCTAACAAGGCTAGACTCGGCTGAGTCATACCAAATCACCCCGAATCAATTCGAATCCGACCCAAAAAATACATTTTACAAATTTTCTTTTGCTAAGTTTTTATTATTTTTGTTTAACATATTTTTTTATATTATTCACAATTTTTAGAATATTAAATATTTTAAAATTTGTGTCTCGCTGAAATCGCGACCGATGTTCAGGCACCGATGTAGAATAGTTCGAACCACGGCTGCGCTTTAAACCGCCCCAGGCGCCTGAGGAGGAGCTAGGCCGGCTCTGTTCTTGTTGAAAACGCATGACATGGTGGATGATTCGACCACGGACAACACAGTTGCCTGGAGTCCGACTACAAAGACCTTCATCGCGTAGAGTTGGAAAACTGCTGCTGGGGTGAAACACTTCCACCATTTTGGTCTCCTTCCTCAGCTCAAGATTTTTAAGATCATAGGGATGGATAGTGTCAAAAGTATTGGGAAATAATTTTTTGGTTTTACCGATCTCTATGGTGAAATCAGTGATTCTATTGGTGAGAGTAGCAGTTCTACTGGTCCTTCTATAACATCTGATGTATTTCAAATGTTAAAAGAGTTCACTTTACAGGGGATGATAAGTCTACAAGCAGAGTATCTGTCAACTAAATCGATAAAATTGTTTCCTTTCTTGGAGAAATTTGAAGTTGAACATTGTCCCAAGTTGATATCTTCGCCAGACGTGATTCTAGTTAGCGGCTCTACATGTCTCCTGCAGACAGAAACAGCACTGTGTGACAAATTGAATCATCTACCACATGGAATAGGAAGTGTCAGAAACCTCAGAAGTCTGACCATAGGTTCCTTCTCTGGTGATTCAAAGGAAAGTTCCTTTCAAAGAGGGTCGACACTACAGAGCTAAAATTTTTGCCACAGCAAATTCAGTATCTTTCAGGTTTGAGGAATTTAACCATACGGGGATATGCTGCATTGGAGGCTCTTCCTGAGTGGGTGGCCAATCTGAAATCCCTTCAGATTTTGAAGCTTGAGTTTTGCTGGAAACTCATGTATCTGCCACCAGCTGACAAACCGAGACAACTCACCCTTCTTGAGGACAGATGCACCAAAGCTAGCCGCCCAGAGTGGAACAAGATCTCCCATATTCCCATAATACGATAACTTGTGAGACTATCAAATCTCAGAGGAAGCTACAACTTTAAATTGTAAGTACGTGATTCTTTCTTAATTGCTTGCTTCCTTTTCTGGTGACTCAACTCCGAATCAAATTTGTCAAACTCTAAAGCCCATTTTAGAGCTTGGATTTGTTTGTTAGTTTCATTTGGCAGGTCTTATGATCGATGATTATCACACCAAATAAGTGGTTAGAGCTTTAGTTGAGTTGAGGGCGGCCAGAACCCACGATTAATAGCAGATGCTAGTGGGTACATGGTTCAAAGTCGCGGTCGCGGCTTGGACCGTTCCACATCGGTCTCGGCATATTGATCACAGTCTCAGCGAGACGCGAATTTTTGAAATATTTAATATTCTAAAAATTGTAAAAAAAATGATAAACAAAAATAATTAAAAAATTGGTAAAAATAATAAAAATTCGAGTTGACTCGGGATGATTCGCAATGACTCAAAGTGATTCGGTGTGATTCAGCCGTTTCAACCCTTCACGGTGACGTTTCGTCGAATTGAGTATCTCGGTATCGTTTCGTCGTGGTATTGTATTGGCGAGGCCGAGTCGTCAGTCTTCGAACCATGAGTGGGTAAGATGAAGTTCAGAGACTGTCTATGCTTCTGTTTGGTTTATACAAAGCGTCAATCTTCAAAATCCAGTCAGGGCAATATCAGAATTCAAAAGCGCATCTTGACTTGCAACTGCCATGCAAAGGAAGGACCAGGAAAAAGATGAGCAAAAATTATAGTGTGGTGATCCAAATGCTCTTGCAAATGTGCTTCCTAAACTGTTGAAGAATCGCTTCGTGCAGAGCCTCTGTTTTAAAACTCAGCCTCGAGGCAACTGTTCATTACATCATTCTTGGCTGTATCTAGTAGCCAAGTTGGGAAGGAATCCTTCCAGAAAACATCTTCACGCAAGTCAATGGCAAATTTGTTTGCCCTTCTAGTGAAGGAACCGAAAAACGACTCGCATTCCACAAACTCTAGTCCAAGTCTACCAATACCCTCTAGCACGGTATTCAAGAGGATTATAGTAGCGTGACAGACAAAGTTACAGACAAACTACGACACCGTCAATCCTTAATTTTGCACTCAAAAACACAATTTGGAAACTGGGTTACCCCAGTTGGCGGATTTAGTCGATTTGGAAACTGGGTTCACAACTGAGAGTTGATTTCTAAGATGTAAAAGCTTGGGTTTTTAATGTGAAGGACCAATTTGTTTCATTTTAAATGTGAGGGACGAAAAAAAAATTTTTACGAAATGTGAGGGATGAAATAGGTCATTTTTCCTTTTTTTTTTTCCAAATTTTCATTGGCAGATTTAGTTGGTCATAGTGCATTAGTACTTGCCCAAATGGAATTGAGTTGGTATTGATAGCAAAACTTCTCGTTTTTCAAGTATTTTTTGCATTCGCCCTTTACTTCTGATCTCCTGTTAGCTAACGGCATAGACACAAGTTGACACGAAATGAGATTAATTTGGCCAGAACTAGGAGAAGCATTTGATTACATTCAAAATAGTTTGGGACTAATTGTATTGACTTCAAAAATTTTTTTTTAGACCAAAAAGTTCAAGAATGTTCAAGATACCTTAAGCAGATAAAAACTCAAACACAAAATTTGGGAACACATACAATGAAAGACACCAGTTTTGTTTCAAGCAATTACAAGCATCTTCTACCCGAAATATGTTGGGCAATAAAAACTTTTTTAGCACAATCAAATCAAGTACATAATCAAATCAAGTACATAATGTTTAAACTCTATTCGCTTATTATATGAATAGAATTGGAATTCAATTGAATATTAAACGAGTTATAAATGCTACTCAATTTGATTCATTAATTGGTACAGATATTCAATTTTCAAATTTGAGTTTGAAAATGATTTAGTTACTTTTTAAAAAAAAAAAAAGTAATGCATGGTTTAGAATAAATTTGAGTTTGGCTGCACTATTAACGATTGATGGCAAGTGAAGAAAGGTTATGCTGGCACCGCCCGACTCTGCAGAAATTTTTACCGCTGAATTTAAATGGAGCTAGAGGCAGGAAGAATACTCCACCTATCATATATATATGTGTGTGTGTAATCATTTCTTGACTTAATTAGGCTTGAATAATTAACAAACATCACGGACAAGCCAGTTTTCCAAGACGTGTTTTACAAAGCTTCACCATCCGAATAGCCCCAGTTTTGAAAGTACAACCACGCAAATGGAAGATTTATTTTTTGAAAGCATCTGCTATAAATATTTTCTAAAAACACTCAAGACAAAACTGATCCAGCTTTTATTATTTGTTAAGGAAAAATTACTGTTTTATTCATTTTTAAAAATAAAATAATTATTTTTATTTTTTAAACTCGAGTAGGCTCGACCTCGAGCTCGACTCGGCCTAATTTGAGGTCGAGCTCAAATTCGAACTTTATATTGAGAGTTCGTCGAGTTCGAATTTGGTAAAATCGAGTCCAAACTCAATTCAATTAAATCAAAACTTGACTCGAATCAACTTGTTTACAACCCTATAACAATTACTCCCAAAAATTTTGTACACTTAAAACACAGCCGGATGAACTCAATATGTTAAAAAAGGAAAGTAGAAATCCAAAGGAGTAATTTTCTACCAATGCTATGGGCAGAATTAGTTGGCCGTAGTACTGGCTCAAAACAGAATTTAATCGATATCGGAATCTAAACTTCTATTTCTGTCCGTTTGAATTCCCAGTATTGTCTGCTTCAGGTTTATATACCCTTCTCTTTTCCTGTTAGTTAATGGGCTGCAAATGTTTAAATTAAACTTGGCCTCCCTAGTCTTGTAGATATCTAAGTTTTGCCCAAAACTTCCCCTTCTTCTCTCCTTTCCCCTTCCTGAACTCCCATCAATACGTTGTGGTTGATTCGGGATCATGACTTTAATCAAATGGTAATAGCTTTTATAAGTCTTCCAGAATGATGGAAAAAGTAGGACGAAATTGAATTTGGAAATTATTTGGAAAGAACCCACCATTACACTTAAGTTCAACTCAAGTTGCCAAAGATCGTTACTTTGTACCACAAACGAAACTAGTACTTATCCCAACTTTACAATACGGGGAAGACTTCGGAAGTATTCTGCTTTGGTCCCTCTCTCCTTCCCTTTCTTCTTCATTTTTATTTTTTTTGAGAGTGAAACATATAAGATGTCTATTCCAATGGGCCAAGAAATTTAATGCAATATTGAAATGTTCGATGAAATTGACCATTTTTGTCTTCTATGACTAGTTCTCCCTACTGAATGGCTTGAATAGGAAAGGCCTTTCCAATTTGTCTATTTCATTTTAGTGTTTAATATGGCTCATTTAAGCGAAAAAGCCCTTTATCTCTAGGATACTCATTCCAAATTTTTTAAATTCCACTAATTGACTACTACATTTTGGAAGCTATTGTTGACAAAAAGAAATTCGTCTAAGAGCGATGATGGCTACCCGAGTCTTTTCCTTGAAGTAATTCCACTAATTGATTACTACTTTTTGAAAGCAATGGTTGAGGTTGATGAAATGAGTTTATTTTTGAGAGCGTTGATGTATCATCTTGACTAAAAAAGTCTTTTGGAATAGAGTAAAAAAGTCTTTTTCATTTTAGAGAACTGATATATATCATCTTGACATTTTAATCGAGAAGTTCACTTAAACTTACAAGTCTTTCAAAAAATAATAATCAATTAGTCGACACTAAGTACTCATTCAAACTTTTTCCTGAAATCTCATTCCTCATAAAAACATAGGAAAAGTTCTTTCCACATTCATTCTAGATGCCCATATAGTAGGATGTCAAATCTTTATACTGCACCATGATATCTTAGACTATTTGTAAGTTCAATTAATATTTAAATGTAATTTTCCATAATAATTAATTGTCTTTTGTATTTAAAATAATTTTTTTCTTATATACAAGGAAACAAATGTTTTAAGATATTTTAAATAAATTTTATTTATAAATTTTTTATATTACCAAGTATTTATAAATATTCTTTTATTAGGCCATTGGTTGAAGCAGTGAACCATCCATGTCGTCTGTCTGTCGACTTCCTTGTCGGGCGAGTTTAATAAATATGATTAAATATAATTTTTTAGAAGATGGTAGTCCTGTTTTTCTACAAATTTAATTTGATGCTAACGTTTACTGTCAAAGGCCTAACAGACTTTCACAGTCAATATATATTTTCAAACAAATTTGATGTTGGGCCCTTGATCGTAAAGGTCCGGCCAATCGTCAAGATGAATCCAGTAGCGGTCGGCTTCCTGCAATTGTAACATTGGGTCCTTATGTGCGAAGGTCCAACATATAGGATCAACTTGACGAAAATTGGATGGAAATAGCTGATGTTTTCAAACAAATTGAGTGGTGGGCAGTTGTTAGTAAAAGTCCCAAAGGCATGGTTGATTTTAAACATATTTAATGTTGGGCCTTAATGGCAAAGGTCCAAAAGACTTTTCAGTCAAGATGAGGTTGGCTGTCCAAGTCTTTTCCTCCAAGTAATTCTCTACTAATTAATTACTACATTTTGAAAGCAGTTGTTAACGAAAAGAATTTATTTAAGAGCTCGAATATATTTATCATCTTGACTAAAGAAATTCTTTTGGGATACAATAAAAAAGTATTTTTTCATTTAAGAGCGCTGATACATATATCATCTAATCGAGGAGTTTACTTAGACATTTTAAGTTCTTTAAAAAATAGTAATCAATTAGTGGACGCTAAAAAGACATTAGTTGGAGGAAAAGTCTTTAAGGGATAATGACAAAAGATCAAAGACTAAAACTAAGGAGTGCCAAAATCTTTTTTTTTTTTTTTTTGACTCTAGGAGTGCCAAAATCTTAAACGTGACCCGACGTACAATTGCTTGATATGTCCCGACGTACAATTGCTGGTGAACAATCATGATGCATGTAAAATAAAGCATGAGCGATGCCTTGGATGGTTTTCAACTTCTTTTGCCAGTCTTGTTCCTTGGCTTCTTCTTTGACGCTCAAAATTTTTGACAAGCTTCCTCTTTCAAGGTACTAATAGACCAAAAATGAGTGCTGAGCATGAGCTTGAGCAGCTTCTCAAGCTTCTAGGTATTGGACGTGTAAGCATGTTCTTAGACACAGAAATGTTTTGGAGTGTGCCATTTTGACAAAGTAGTTCTAGCAATGGACTAGATAATTGATTTTAATCCAATTCCAAGACTACCAACTATTTTAGGTTTCCAAGCTCTTGTGGGATGGTATCAGAATATGGCTTTTTAAGAGATACTACTGTTTTTCTAAGTTACTTTATTGATCTTCAAGTAATTTAAAAAGAAAAAAAGAGCTTCAAGAAATTCGTACACCTTGGTGAGAGAACAAAAAAAAAATCATTACTATCAAAAAAATATTCGTACTCCTAATATTAATATAAGGGTATTTTAGGAAAACATTATGCTAGATTTACCTTTCTAATAAAGTTAACTAATTTTTCTTAAATTGTGTGAGAACAAAAAATCAATACTATCAAAGTAGAACGAAAGTAGTAACATCTAAATAAACTTGATTTATAAATTTTATACATTACCAAGTATTTATAGATATTCTTTCACTGAGCCATTGGTTCAATCACCTACTCAGTAGTGAACCATCCATGTAGTCTCTCTGTCGACTTCCTTGTCGGGTGAGTTTAATAAATATGATTAAATATAATTTTTATAAGATAGTAGTCATGTTTTTCTACAAATTTAATTTGATGCTAATGCTTACTGGCTAAGGCCTTAAAGACTTTCAAGTCAATTTATATTTTCAAACAAATTTGTTGTTGAGCCCTTGTTGATGCACTTATGTAGGCATGTCAAAAGAACAAAAGCATCCAAAGGTGACTGCTGATTTGTGGATGTTTACACCTCTTCCAATCATCGGTTTCGATATTGAGACGAGATGACTATGAAATACATGGATCACCGAGAAATCGACCGAGTCACCGAAAACTCGGTTGAGAAGTCCCTAACAAGGCTAGACTCGGCTGAGTCACACCAAATCACCCCGAATCAATTCGAATCCGACCCAAAAAATACATTTTACAAATTTTCTTTTGCTAAGTTTTTATTATTTTTGTTTAACATATTTTTTTATATTATTCACAATTTTTAGAATATTAAATATTTTAAAATTTGTGTCTCGCTGAAATCGCGACCGATGTTCAGGCACCGATGTAGAATAGTTCGAACCACGGCTGCGCTTTAAACCGCCCCAGGCGCCTGAGGAGGAGCTAGGCCGGCTCTGTTCTTGTTGAAAACGCATGACATGGTGGATGATTCGACCACGGACAACACAGTTGCCTGGAGTCCGACTACAAAGACCTTCATCGCGTAGAGTTGGAAAACTGCTGCTGGGGTGAAACACTTCCACCATTTTGGTCTCCTTCCTCAGCTCAAGATTTTTAAGATCATAGGGATGGATAGTGTCAAAAGTATTGGGAAATAATTTTTTGGTTTTACCGATCTCTATGGTGAAATCAGTGATTCTATTGGTGAGAGTAGCAGTTCTACTGGTCCTTCTATAACATCTGATGTATTTCAAATGTTAAAAGAGTTCACTTTACAGGGGATGATAAGTCTACAAGCAGAGTATCTGTCAACTAAATCGATAAAATTGTTTCCTTTCTTGGAGAAATTTGAAGTTGAACATTGTCCCAAGTTGATATCTTCGCCAGACGTGATTCTAGTTAGCGGCTCTACATGTCTCCTGCAGACAGAAACAGCACTGTGTGACAAATTGAATCATCTACCACATGGAATAGGAAGTGTCAGAAACCTCAGAAGTCTGACCATAGGTTCCTTCTCTGGTGATTCAAAGGAAAGTTCCTTTCAAAGAGGGTCGACACTACAGAGCTAAAATTTTTGCCACAGCAAATTCAGTATCTTTCAGGTTTGAGGAATTTAACCATACGGGGATATGCTGCATTGGAGGCTCTTCCTGAGTGGGTGGCCAATCTGAAATCCCTTCAGATTTTGAAGCTTGAGTTTTGCTGGAAACTCATGTATCTGCCACCAGCTGACAAACCGAGACAACTCACCCTTCTTGAGGACAGATGCACCAAAGCTAGCCGCCCAGAGTGGAACAAGATCTCCCATATTCCCATAATACGATAACTTGTGAGACTATCAAATCTCAGAGGAAGCTACAACTTTAAATTGTAAGTACGTGATTCTTTCTTAATTGCTTGCTTCCTTTTCTGGTGACTCAACTCCGAATCAAATTTGTCAAACTCTAAAGCCCATTTTAGAGCTTGGATTTGTTTGTTAGTTTCATTTGGCAGGTCTTATGATCGATGATTATCACACCAAATAAGTGGTTAGAGCTTTAGTTGAGTTGAGGGCGGCCAGAACCCACGATTAATAGCAGATGCTAGTGGGTACATGGTTCAAAGTCGCGGTCGCGGCTTGGACCGTTCCACATCGGTCTCGGCATATTGATCACAGTCTCAGCGAGACGCGAATTTTTGAAATATTTAATATTCTAAAAATTGTAAAAAAAATGATAAACAAAAATAATTAAAAAATTGGTAAAAATAATAAAAATTCGAGTTGACTCGGGATGATTCGCAATGACTCAAAGTGATTCGGTGTGATTCAGCCGTTTCAACCCTTCACGGTGACGTTTCGTCGAATTGAGTATCTCGGTATCGTTTCGTCGTGGTATTGTATTGGCGAGGCCGAGTCGTCAGTCTTCGAACCATGAGTGGGTAAGATGAAGTTCAGAGACTGTCTATGCTTCTGTTTGGTTTATACAAAGCGTCAATCTTCAAAATCCAGTCAGGGCAATATCAGAATTCAAAAGCGCATCTTGACTTGCAACTGCCATGCAAAGGAAGGACCAGGAAAAAGATGAGCAAAAATTATAGTGTGGTGATCCAAATGCTCTTGCAAATGTGCTTCCTAAACTGTTGAAGAATCGCTTCGTGCAGAGCCTCTGTTTTAAAACTCAGCCTCGAGGCAACTGTTCATTACATCATTCTTGGCTGTATCTAGTAGCCAAGTTGGGAAGGAATCCTTCCAGAAAACATCTTCACGCAAGTCAATGGCAAATTTGTTTGCCCTTCTAGTGAAGGAACCGAAAAACGACTCGCATTCCACAAACTCTAGTCCAAGTCTACCAATACCCTCTAGCACGGTATTCAAGAGGATTATAGTA